>NW_026706216.1:0-251440 GCF_029867415.1 Vicia villosa | reverse complement strand
GTAGCATCTGTATTTGAGGTCATGTGCACAAAACTTCAAAGTTCCAAAATGATGCATGACCTATAATTTCACTTCATGAGGCCAACTTTGAACAAGCATAACTCTTAGCTCAAATTGAATTTTGAGAAGGTTGAACACAATTTGGAAAGCCCTAAACATCTACTTTAAATCATTAGTTTATGTCTTCTTCAGAATCCTTTGGGAAATTTGTGAAAAATGAGCCCAAAGTTGGATGAAAACTAGGTTAAAACACTTAGAAAAATTTCTAAGTGTTTATGACCTAAACTTCAAAATTTCCAAAACTTCATAAATGGTTGATCTTTTGAAAAAAGTTCCCTTGTAAGATGTTGTTTTATTTTGCAAGATCTACAACTTTCATGTTGGAAGTTTTTTGAGTTGTGTAGGTGAATTTTTGAGATCTCACCATGCCTTCAAAAACCCTAATTCCCGACTTTTCGCTCCTTGATGAATTTCTTTGGATTTCTTTGGTCAAATGACTTTGACATCCATATATTGATGATATTGATCTTTGAAAGTCATTTTTTGACCAAAAACCTTAAAAGTCAATGATGATCCTTCACAGTTGACTTTTTCCTGACAAAGTGAATTTTTGGGCTTTTGTGTAGAAACAAGATCTTTTCCTCAAATGAATGATGTAAATGGATTATATTGAGGTAGTAGAGATTCTTGAATCATGTCTTGAGTTTTGGATTCATGCCCTGATCAGAAGTCAACTATCTTGGTGAATTAGGTCAAAACCCTAATTTGTCGACCATGTGAAAATAATGACTGTAGACTTTGAATTGAAGTGTGATGTCTAGTAGATCTTGTCATATGAGTTATTTGAAGATGATTGATGTCTTTGAATGGTTCCCTGAGGCTTTTTAGGGTTTCCCAAAAGTGATCCCTGATTTTAGTCCTTGATAGGCTCAAAACCCTAGTCTGGTGAACTGAGTAAACCTGTACTCATATGACTGGATGTCTAATCAATCATAGATGAGAAAAGTGAAGTCTTTGAGCCTCATGATTGTATTAGGGACTAATCCTTGTATTGATTGATCCTTTGCCTGAGCTTTCTTGTCTTTGAGCATCCTCGATTGGATACCAGATGGAGAAATGACTACTCTGGGAACTTGTCTTGACCTGATGAAAAATCCTGAAGATATGCCATCTCAAGAGGGAAAGTTGATACCACCCTATTCATTAAGAGACATGAAAAGCATTCCATATTAGTTCAAGTGTATGTTGTTGATATTATCTTTGGTTCTACTAATATGACTCTTGTAAAGGAGTTTTCTAATCTTATGCATGGAGAATTTGAAATGAGCATGATGGGTGAACTAAACTACTTCCTTGGACTCCAAATAAAGAAACCAAAAGAAGGAACGTTTGTGAGTCAAACTAGGTATTGTCAAGAGCTCATCAAACGGTTTGATATGGCAAAGTCCAAGGCCATTGACACTCCTATGCCTACCACGATAAATCTTGATCGGGATGAACATGGTAATCCGGTTGATGTAAAAAGGTATAGAGGTATGATTGGTTCCCTACTTTACCTTACCGCTTCCCGTCCCGATACTATGTTTAGTGTATGCATGTGTGCAAGATATCAATCATGTCCTAAGGAGTCTCACTTAAAAGCCGTTAAGCGCATACTTAGGTATCTGGTAGGTACAACTAAGCATGGCTTATGGTTCTCCAAAGGTAGTGATTGCTCTTTGGTTGAATATTCTGATTCCGACTTTGCCGGGTGCAAATTGGATAGGAAAAGTACTAGTGGAACATGTCAATTCTTTTCAAATTCCTTGGTTAGTTGGCATAGCAAGAAACAAGTGTCTGTTGCCTTGTCAACCGCCGAGGTGGAATATGTGGCGGCCGGTAATTGTTGTGCTCAAATACTATGGCTCAAACAACAATTACCCGACTTCAATGTCAAGCTTGATCATATTCCTATCTTTTGTGATAACACAAGCGCTATAAATCTAACCAAAAACCCGGTCTTGCACTCTCGCACTAAACACATAGAAATTCGACACCATTTCCTTAGGGATCATGTTGAGAAGGGTGATGTAGTTTTGAGCACGTTGATAGCAAAAATCAACTTGCCGACATCTTCACAAAACCACTAGCTACCGAGCCCTTCTTTCACATCCATAGGGAACTTGGCGTCCTTGATATATCGGATAGGTTGCAACTATGAGTAGTTGCATATGCTTTATTTATTGTTATTATCTATGTTCTCACAATTTTTTTAGGTGTATATTAAAAGATATGTGAGGGCATGTTTCTCATCTCCCATGTGTAAAGGTAATATTGTTTCAATCTTAGATTCTCTTCATGTAAATATATCACTATGGTAAAGTTGAAATTTGTTCATTAATATGGTTATTCTATGCATAATTTGGTTGTGACATGCATACATTCATTGCATACAGCCAAATTTTGAAATTTGCAAGCCATAGGCCGACCTACTCTTTATTTGAGTCGACCTACTCAAAAAAATAATTTTTAAAAATTGGAGGCTAATGCATCGACGCATCCACTACATAGGTCGACGCATCGTTCGCAGAATTTCAAAATTAGGTTATATTTAAAAAGGGGGCACAAGGCAATTTACTCTCTTCTTTCTCTTCCTTGCGCCGACATGTTCACACAAGCCCTAAAACACCACTCATCTCTTCCCTCTCAATCATCAATGGCTTCCCACAAATCATCCAGAAAGAGAGCAAGCAGAGAGGAATCCTCTTCTCAACCACAACCTGAAATAGATGATTCTCTATCTCTTATTCCCGATGCCCTTGTTGAATCCTACTCAGCCCATTTCAGCAACAGAAAGGTCATCAAACAATTCATGTTATTCACGGGAACCTTGCGAAGACTTCATCTTCAACAGGTAATAGAACTGCTTGAAGTCCAAAATTTGGGTACTTTTCTTGAATTAAACCATGATTACAATGAGGATTTGGTAAGGATTTATTACAATGGAATGGAAGGACACTTCCAAGGCAGTTCCTTCAATTTCCAGATGGGTACAACCACATACGCCATCACCGACAACAATTGGAGGCATGTCGGTCTATTTCCACTACGTGAGAATGCTGTCACGGTAACTGATACCAACGTGTTGACCCTGTTTGACTATAATGTTGCATTGAACAACATGTTGAGGCGCCCTCATGCTGAACATATCTTTCAAAGCAATTTGTTCCCTCGGTCGGCTACTACAGGTCTACTAAACATAGTTGATAGAATTCTACAGTGGATTGTGGCGCGAAATATCCGACCTAAACAAGGTGGATACTCACGTGTTGACCAACAAGAAGTGTATCTGGTTTGGTTGATCAAGAACAGAATTCCGGTAAATTGGCCTCATTTTATAGTAAAGCGTATGCTTGAGTTGAAAAAATCAGGAAGAGGCACCGCTATTGGATATGCATCCTTCATCCAATGAGTGCTTAATAGGGTCAATATTCCATCTCAACGGCTTCCCAAGAAGTCCATTTCAATTGACCAAGAATTTACCAAGAAGACACTGAACATGATGGGTTTCTACTACAACTGAGCCACGGGTGCCTATGGAGCTGTTCTACGAGGAAACAATCCTGACCTAAATCGAGAAGATGAGGATGACATGAATATTGATGAAGGGGAAGAAAATGAAGGAGAAGATGAAGATGCAAATGTGGGTGCTGAGAATGCCGGCTCTAGTATTGCAGATTTGATGGAGGCTATGCGTCTCCAACAAATTGAGAATCAAAAGTTGATGAATGAGCGCCTCACTATATTGACCACTTGTGTCACTGAGCAAGGTGCTCAATTTACGGCGTACTCCACACTTCAAGAGCAACGGTACAACACACTCTATGGTATGATGGATGCTCAGAGCAACCAACTATCTTCCTTCACAAATGCCTTCATGCAACACTATCCATTCCCTCTAGTTCATACAGCTCAACCACCACCACCGGACCAAGAGGGACACGAAGATGCTGAAGCCTAGTGTTCTCCTTTTTCATGCATAGACCATTTACAAAATTTCATGAACATTTTGATTGCTTTTGTGCCTTTATTTTATGTTGTGCTGAAAAAAATTCTACCGTGCCTTGTGTTTGTGTAAGGATTTGAATTGAGCTAGGTGCTCATTACGCGTTTAGCTATTTATGTTATGTTGCCGTCTTTTTCATTTTATCATTAAACGTTGTTTTATGTGAATGATTGCTTTATGATTATGATTGCTAAAGGGCTTAGTAATGATCAAATTTGAATAATGTTATCCTACCATGTATGTATAATATCGCTTGTCTCTTTTTGATGTTGTCAAAGGGGGAGAAAACTGAGTGAATCAGCAGGCTATGGAAAACACATGCACCAAGATAGGGGGAGCGTATAGAAAGGGGGAGCAAGCACTTCGTTTAAGCAACGCCTCGACAAAGATTCACAATTTTTGCCATCATCCAAAAGAGGGAGTATGTGAGGGCATTGGTGTATTTTTCATGATGTCAAAACATTGTGAATCAACTACAACTTAAGTGGAATCATAGAAACCAAGCAAATGCAACTTAGACAAGTATTTTTGGCTACAAGACACTAATAGGTCGACTCATAGACACTATAGGTCGACCTACTGCAAGCATTTTCTGAAAAATTCTATGTAAGGGCTGAATGCGTCGACGCATTACATGCATATGTCGACACATGGAACTTTGGTGTAATCTCGGGTATGCGCACGCTGACTCTTCAGGTCGACACATCAACTTTGGGTGATTCAAGTGCAAGAGCAAAATGCGTCGATGCATTGATGGAATAGGTCGACGCATAACATTTTGAGGAACTCACGGGAATGCGCACGCCGACCCTTCAGGTCGACGCAAGTGTCATACTTTGCTCATTTTCAAGTGAAATACCTTCCATAGGTCGACCTATGCAGGGAGCAGGTCGACCTGTCGCTTCTCAAACTGGTTTTCTGCTGTTCTTAAATTAGCCTATGCATTGTGTGTGGTATAAATACTCAAATGATCATTCTCAAGCATTTAAAAACAAGAAACGTGAAAGATAGACTCAAGCTTCTTCTCATTTTCAACCTTTCACTTATTGATCGAAAATCACACATAATCATCTTTTTTGATCGGAGTAAGGAACGTGTGTTGATAAGGTTCGACGGTAGACATTTGTCTTCTTCGAGATTCAACGGTAGACATTTATCTTGTTTGAGTGAAGATTGTTGAGGGTGTTTCTTGTATAAAACCTTAGGGTTTTTCCTTCTTCATCAAAGTTTTGGTACGAAGTTTTTTGACAATCGGTTCGCTTTGGAAATCAATTCAGCTGTGCATAAGGGATTGAGGGATTGAAGATCCGCTCAACAAACTTGCTACGACCGGAGGATTGAGAAAGGAATGATCGGGGTCTTGATCGGTGAAGATCATTGACATTGACTTGATTCAACTTGAATCAAGGGGAGGATCGAATTATATTCAATTTTACTGCATATGTGTAGTTGGTGATTGGTACATTCTATCCTTGTTAAACATTTTGCAATCAAATAAAACTTTCCTAATTTCATTTAAAATTAGGGGCAGACGTACTCCTGCGAGGACGATAGAGGAACTGCCTTAACAAATCTCGTGTTCCTTATCGCTTTTACTTTTATCTTGTTTACATTTATTTTTGTTTTATTTCCATTGTTGAACAAAAACTAAGGTTTGGTAAATATCGATCACCAAGTGTTCGATAAAATTACTTAACCAACTTTTGTTCAAATTTTAGAGAAAACGTTCATTGTGAGTAATATACCATCTAGTGTGCAATCAATAAAATTGATATATTCGTTAAAACGTAATTCATTATTTGTCAATTTTCATTCGTAAGGTTTATCGCACATATCCGGTCCCCGATAACGTAATCGCTCTTAGACGATTAAGTGATTCAGGGAAGTCGCGTTTCAAAAGCTAAAATTTTCTTAAGTCGGAAAAAGGTGGTCTATTCACCCCCCTCTAGACCATTCCTATCGTCTAACAAGTGATTGTTTCAAATTCAGCCATTAACTCTAGTATGAGGTCCCGGTATGGGATTAGCTTTGCATCTCGAGTATCCCATTCTTTGTTGAATTGGTGGATTACCAGTGCTAAATCCCCATACACCTCATGCAGTTTAATCCTCAAATCAATCGCATCTTCTAATCCCAATATACGTGCTTCATACTCTGCAATATTATTGGTGCAGTCGAAGCATAATCTCGCAGTGAAATGTAAGTGACGATTGTCAGGAGATGTCAAGACTGCCCCTATACCATGTCCTAGTGCATTTGAGGCCCCATCGAACATAAGTGTCCACATTACCCCTAGTTCAGGTCCTTCGTCGGGTCCTAGTATTTCGTAGTCCCTTATTACCATAATGTCTTCGTCAGGGAAGTCGAATTTCATAGATTGATATTCTTTGAGGGTTGGTGGGCCAGATGTTCTGCCAGTACACTCCCTTTTATTGCTTTCTGAGTGACATATTGTATATCGTATTCCGACAGTAACATTTGCCACCTTGCAATTCTACATGTGAGAGCTTACTTTTTGAACACGTATTTCAAAGGATCCATCCTTGATATCAACCATGTGGAATGTGTCAGCATATATTGCCGTAGACGTTTGGAGGCCCATGCATGAGCACAACATGTGTTTTCCAATGGTGAATATCGAGATTCATAGTCCGTGAATTTCTTGCTAAGATAGTAAATAGCGTGCTCCTTTCTGCCTGTTTCATCCTATTGCCCTAGTACACATCCCATAGACCTTTCGAGAATTGGTGGATTTTGTACGTATCTCTTTATAGCTTCGAAGGCTACTTGACAATCATCGTTCCATTTGATCGGCTGATCTTTCCTTAGTAACTTAAATTTTGGCTCACACATGGCTGTTAGATGTGAAATGAACCTTGAGATGTAGTTCAACCTACCCAAGAACCCACAAACCTCTTTTTCTGTCCTTGGAACGAGCATTTCTTGTATAGCCTTCACCTTGTCGGGATCTACTTCTATGCCTCGTTGGATCACAATGAATCCCAATAGCTTTCCTAACCTCACACCAAATGTACATTTGTTCGGGTTTAACCTCAGCTTGAAGTTCTTTAAGCGTTCGAACAATTTCTGCAGGTGTGTAATATGCTCCTCCTCTGTACAAGACTTAGCAATCATATCATGTCATGGAACAGTGTGACCAAGGCTCATTGATATGTTGCCCCTGCATTTCGTAATCCAAAAGGCATTACCTTGTAGCAGAAGGTGCCCCAGGATGTCATGAAGGTTGTCTTCTCCATATCTTCAGGATTCATTTTAATTTGATTATACCTAGAGAACCCATCCATGAAGGAGAAAACCGAAGCTTGTGCTGTATTGTCCACTAACACATCTATGTGTGGTAGTGGAAAGTCGTCTTTTGAACTTGCTTTGTTCAGATCCCTATAATCCACACACATGCGTACTTTCCCGTCTTTCTTAGGAACTTGCACTATGTTGGCAATCCACGGTCGATAGTCAACCACGGCAAGTAACCTTGTGTCGAACTGTTTGAGTACCTCTTCTCGGATCTTGTTATCCATGTCAGGACGCACTCTTCTACGCTTTTGTTTGACAGGTGCACACCCTTCTTTGAGCGGTAATCTATGCACGACGATATCCTTATCTAATCCTGGCATGTCACGGTATGACCAAGCAAATATTTCTGCGTACTCGTGAAGTAGCTGGATTAGCGTTGCTTTCACGTCCTCCTTCTGTGTCGCCCCAATTTTGATTTTCCTGGGTACTTTGTCTGTACAAGAGTTTATGATGTCGATGGCCTCCTGAGGAGGGAGAATGCTTTTGGATTCCCTATCTATTAAACTTGATAATTCTTCTGGAAGTTCGTCGTCTTCCTCTGACTGATTAGCAAGAGCCTCGAGTTTATATTGAGTTTCCACAGTATTATTATCAGTAGTGTTAGAAGGTGATCTCCACATGTTTTTATTTTTTGTTTTTAGTATGCAGATATGGATGTGTTTTTTTTTGTGAAAAAGTTTATTTGTCATTTTGAAAAGAAATAAATGCAAGAATGGACAAGATTTTTTTCAATGCCAAATAAAAAAGCATTTTTATTGATAAACCTTAAATTTGAAAAGAAATGGGGCCCTTACAAACCAACTCTGTGCTTCAGGCGAGGCACGAGCGTTATTGGTTTTTTTATTGAAAAATAAAACAGAAGCAAATTACTTTGAAACGAAAACTATCTCCGGTATCTCCAGGCTTGTCCAATTTTGGAGCTTCTCTCCTGCTCTGACCCTTCAGATGATTCTTCTTTGCTAATCAATGAAAATTATCCTTACTTCTCTCATATTGTTTGTTTTTTCATCTGAACCTTTTATGTTTTTTGATGTTATGACAAAAAGGGGGAGAAAATGTGATAAATGATCTGATTTATATTATCAGTTGCTGGGAGAAAGTCTCCATATTTCTAACAAGAAATTGCAAGTTTCTGTGTCTTTGAGTGTTTTGCAGGAAGTGAAGATCTTCTTAAAAGCTCAACATGAGAAGCAAAGACACGAGGAAAAGTAATTCTGTATGGAATCAAGCTCATGAAAATTGAAGCAAGCTGAGTGCTGTAAAGCTTCAAGATCAGAAGCAAGAAGGAATAATGTTCTGATATTCTGATGATAGAATATGCTCTAACACATTCTTATTCCTTATATGTTTTGATGCATGTTTTAGTTCTAAATATGCTCTGAAACATTATTGTTTTTTGCTCTGATACATATTATATGTTCTGATATATATTTTATGTTTTGATTCATTCATGCTCTGACTGTTGTCGTTTAGTTTGTTCTGTAACATTTCAGGATGTAGGAATGCTCTGATTATGCTCTGGTACATTCAATAATGTTCTGATACAATCTAGCATGCAATGATTCAAGAAGAAATTCAAGCTCTAAAGCTGTCCTATGGAAGCAAGAATCAGAAGCTATGAATGTTCTGAAGATCTAAGCATATGTGATCGTCTCAACTGAAATGGAAAATACTCAGGGAAGTCCTTTATTTATAAATTTCTTCCAGTATTTATTTCAGGGGGAGATTATTTATCTCAGGGGGAGATTGTTAATCTCAGGGGGAGACATATTCACACACTATGTTTATATGCTTATGTTATAGCTGTGTAATTGTCTTTAGCCGTCTGATATTCTGATCGCAAATTCATATCATTTATATATGTTTTTGTCATCATCAAAAAGGGGGAGATTGTTAGAACAAGATTTGTTCTGATCAATATTCTTAGTTTTGATGATAACAATGTATATGAATTTTGTATGAGATAATGTGGTACTCTAATACAATGCAATTTCCATTTCAGGAATCACATAAAGAGTATGCACAAAATCAGCGCAAGAAGCACTGACTCAGAAGGTTCAGCATGCAACATCAGAACATGGTTTGGCAAGACATCAGATGCTGGTCAAGCAGAATCAGAACATGGTCTAAGGAAGCATTAGAAGGACTTGAGATCAGAAGCAGAAGCACTGAAGTTCTCATGGTATCACGCTCAGAAGCACTTCAAGGTCAGAAGACAAGAAGATGCTATGCACCAAGCTGTTTGACTCTGATGATATTCAAACGTTGTTCACACAAACATCAGATCAGAAGCAAGTACTAGCTGGCAGGCTACGCTGACTGACAAAAGGAACGTTGAAAGCTATTAAAGGAAACGTCAGTAGACACAATGAAAGCAAGGCTCGAGGTAGTTGACAAAAGAGTGAAACATTAAATGCAATGCTGTACGGAATATGCAAAGCATTAAATGCTCCCAACGGTCATCTTCTCAAACGCCTATAAATATGAAGTTCTGATGAGAAGCTATGTTACGAATTACAAATCACGAACTCTGAACCAACTTGCTGAAACGCTGTTCAAATCAAAAGCTCTCAAACTTCATCAAACTCACTATATTGCTGTTGTAATACTTTAGTGAGATTAAGCTTAAACTTAAGAGAAAATCACAGTTGTGATAATAGCTTTATTAGAAGCATTGTAACTCTTAGAATTTGTTTACATTAAGTTGTAAGAACTAGAGTGATCAGGTTGTTGATCAGAATACTCTAGAAAGTCTTAGAGGGTATCTAAGCATATTGTTCCTAGAGTGATCAGGTTGTGATCAGTATACTCTAGAAGACTTAGAAGTTGTCTAAGTGGAAAACCATTGTAATCTCGTGTGATTAGTGGATTAAATCCCCAGGTGAGGTAAATCACTCCAAGGGGGTGGACTGGAGTAGTTTAGTTAACAACGAACCAGGATAAAAATCATTGTGCAAACTGTTTTTATCTTACAAGTTTTAAAGCTACACTTATTCAAACCCCCCCTTTCTAAGTGTTTTTCTATCCTTCATTTTGTACCTGTAGATCAAGGTTCTATTGTTTCCCAGACTCAAGTAGTCCAACCTGGAGATTGTAAACTTTGTATCAACATACTCATTTGAACAAAATCCATGTAACAACTATCTGAAAATGAATCAGACATAGCTTCAACACTACATCTTAATGGACAATATTGGTTAAGGGATTCTAGGTCCCCATCTTCTTCAGCCTAGTTGAATGCAACGATGTACTCCCAACTACATGGTCAACAAAGTTAATTCCAAAGAGGCCTCCACTGAGCGATGGGTCTCAAATTGACTTCTTTGGGTCTACATCCGCGAGATCAAAATGACCATACAGTCTCCTATAATAAGTGTATACTCTAAATCCGGATTAGGATTTGTCTCACCACAAGGGGCATGACTCCCTTTCCCAATACAACCCAATAAAATAACAAGTATACACATAGGAAAATAAAAGACAAAAATAAAAGGTTAGGTATAAAAAAAGACAATAACAAAAGATAATAAGATTATAACAAAAACAAAGATTGGGTCAACCCTTCCAAAGATACACCAATAGTTTGATCAGTATCCCCCGCAGAGTCGCCACTTTTCTATAACGGTGAAATTGGTGAGACGAGTCATGGGAATACTTAGCTCATTTTAAACAGAGTCGCTACCGCGCTTTATTTCTTCCTAAAAGGAATGGGTGAAAGAGCGAATAAAACCCACAGAAATTTTTAAAATCAAAACTAATAAACTTATCAGAGTTCTAACTACGGAGGGTTTGTTATACAAGGGGAAGGTTTTAAGAAACCCTCATATCCATGGTACTCCATGGGAACCTCTTTGTTTTTGTGTTATTATATTTTGTTTATAAATACCTTTTTTTTGTGAAAAACCTATGTGAAAAACTTGTTTGAAATAGAGGGTGGGGATGAGAAGAGAATGTTTTGAAAGTGAGCTCGATAAGATATCGCATCTCAGGCCTACATACCCCTTAGGTGAAATACGAAAGTCGGAGCTTCTATAGTTCCTCTTTTTAAAAAAGGAAAAGGGGGCCAAATTGGCCAAAATCGTTTTGGTGTGAGCTTTAAAATACTCACAAGTTTTTAAAAGATGGTTAAGCTTTAAAATACTTAACAAATTTAAAAGAAGATCAGGCTTTAAAATACCTAATAAGTTTGAAAGGTTAAGCTTTAAAATACTTAACAAATTTGGAAAAGGAATTAGGCTTTAAAATACCTAATAAGTTTTAAAAGGTTAAGCTTTAAAATACTTAACAAACTTTAAAAAAAATCAAAGAAGGACCAAGCTTTAAAATACAAGGTCAATGGGTTAACAGAAGTTTCACCGGGAATAATTCATCTCTTAACACGAAGGTTTAAAAACAAGATCAATGGATCAAGAATAGTTTCACCGGGAATAATTCTATTCTTAATACCAAGGTTTCAAAACAAAAGGGTTTTGACTAAGCTTTAACAATACTAAACCATAAACAAGTGAAAAGCTTTAAAAT
This sequence comes from Vicia villosa, assembly GCF_029867415.1. NCBI lineage: Eukaryota > Viridiplantae > Streptophyta > Magnoliopsida > Fabales > Fabaceae > Vicia > Vicia villosa. The sequence goes on along the minus strand of NW_026706216.1, from coordinate 239,559 downwards.
ACTTAACATCAAAGTAAAAGAGATTGGAAAAGAATTTAAGTACCTTGACAATTTAGTCAATATCATTCCCATCCTTTGGATAAAACATCAAGCTTAAACAATTAACAATAAATACCTCATGTATGTACAAGAACAAACAAGTGAGTGTTAACAAGCACGAGATGGATGTATCTAAACCCTTGGATTCAAATCATGTATGAAATATGAATGATTAATGTGATGATTAAACATTGGGTTAGATAAAATAATAACAAGTACAAATCACATGGATATAAAATCAACAAGTATATGTACAAGACAAGGTTTAACATTTAAGTATAAAGCATGGATTAGAATCAACAAGTATATACAAGCACAAATAAACATGGATAAACAAAGATCAACATGTTGCAAATTTTTTAGTTAGGGTTTTAAACGTAAGGTTTTTTAAATTAGGGTTTTGATTTAGGGTTTCTAAAGAAATACCTAGACCTGATTGATTTTAATTGTTAAATACCAAATTCTTTAAGATAATTGGTCTATGGGTACATGGGAAAGTCAATGACATTCTAACCTAACCCTAATCAAGTATTTACAAAAATATACTAAGTCACTTTAGAAAAATATTCAAAAGGAAACATATTTTTGTAGATTTTTCATATATTAAAAGACTTGTTTTTTTGATTAATTTTAAAATAATGATAAAATAAATATTTTTGTAATTTTTTAACATGGTATAAAAATACACTAATTAAATAAACACACAAAAAAAGAAGGAATTAAAAAGAATAAATCTACTATTTTTAGTGATTTTTTGAAGTTTAATAAAAAGAGTGAAATAAACTAGTGATAAAAAAAATAGGAATGTGGGAGCCAAGGCTTGAACCCACGCCCTATCACTCTACACATAAAACATGGGCCAACTGGGCTGCGAGCGTGTAATGATACAAGGATACATTCAGTTCAAAATATGTGAAACATGTAAAAATGCCAAAATAAACAAAAGTTTGGGGCGAGGGAGATTCGAACCCCAGACCTTGTCGGCAAGATAACTAAGGGCGCATGTGTTACCAAGTGTGATAGAACGATGTAGTCGTTTATGAAACAACCACCATTCAATATATTTTAAATTGAATTTTTGAAAATGGATGAATGGCGCCAACACCATCATCTTCTTTCTCATGACACAACAACAACAACAATGGCCATGGCTCAAAACACAAATCCTTCAATTCTTAACCAAACTGAAAAAAGTAAAAGTGCATTCTGATCCATTTTTCACCATGAATTCAACCACATAATTAACAATAACTAAAACACAATCAATCATGAGAATTTATGAGATACAGTGATAAACCCTAAAATTGAAGTTTAAAATTAAACTCTTAATATGAACAATTAATGATCAAAACCTCTGGGCTATTAATTAACATGTAAAAACGAGCATTTTGGTAACAAGAAGCACATGAATTGAGTTTCTTTTGAGGGAGCTCGAAGTTGAGTTACATACCTCTGAAAATGGAGGTTTGGAGAGTGATTGAGAGGACCTGGGAATGCCTCATATATTCAGATAGCTTCAACAAACCACCAGGACGCTATTGCAATGCTAAGAAAGTCTTGATCACACATGCAACTCAGAATTCGATTTCAACTTGAAACTGAAAAAGTTATGGTTAGTCTGCTATGAAAATGGTGTTACAGATCAAATTCAGATGTTTGGATAGCTTCTATATGATGTTTAGAAGCTATCTAAACCATAAAGCCTCAAAATGCACGAGTGGAATTGGTTTTTGCAAGTTTGAGTTCAAAGGATCTTTAATGGAGTTTTGAAATGGTGATTTCTAGTTCAAGTCCTTTGGTAGGTGTTTGGGTGTTATGGAAAGTTTCTATATGTGATATAGAAGCTATGTGAAATGTTATTTGAGTGGCTAAGTGTTTGGTTTGAGTTTTGGCTTGTAATGAGCTTAAAGAAAGTTTTAATGGAGGTTAAAAAGTGATTTTTGGTTTGGAAGTGTTTAGAAGGCTAAGGAAGGTATAGGAACCTTCTAAATGATGTTTAGAAGTTGTCTAAACAATTAGTTGACACCCAGAACTCTTAGAACAAGAATTCACTATAAAAGTGAAAAGATCAAGAAATGGAGATTTTCAAGTGAAGGTGGACTTGGAGAATTCTGGTGTAATTGATCCAAGAGGCAAGTTCCTCTATTTATAGGCAAGAATTAGGGTTTGTGGATGGCAAAATTTTAGAGTTTTAAGTTCACATGCGACTTTTGTACCATCTTGCTTGTTTGTGAAGAAATGAGAAAGTTATGGTTTCAATGGTGAGGTACAAGTTTTAAGCATGCTTGCAAGGACTTTGATATGATCTTAGAGGCTTACTTGTGGGATGCAAATTTCTTTTGGTGCAAAAGAGACATTGTAGTGGCTCAAGGAGAGTGGACTTTGTGCATAAAGCCTCTTTATCAAAATGGAAGTGTGATCTTTATGCCATTAATGGAATGATCACTTGGATAATGTCTTAAACACTTGGATTATAGCTCAAAAGCAAGTGTAATCTTATGATTATGGTGCTTTGAACAAGTTATATGGGCTGCAAGAAAGGAATCTTTCAAATTTGAACAAGTTTAGTTCATAAATTCATCACTTTCTTCATGTTTCTTCTTCATTTTCAAGTGTTCATGGTGGCATATTGACAAAATCATATCTCCTTGCTCAAGCCATGAAATATCATGCTACTTAGCTCTTTGGAAAGCCCTTGCTATATACTTAAAATGAGTAGCTAAAAGTTTCTTCACACTCTTTTTGGATCATTGAGAAAATGGCCATAAAGTTAAGAAAAAATCCAAGTAACACACTTGAAAGTTTCTTTAAGTCTTTTGAAAATTATCTTCTTAATTCCATATCTCTCAAAATATTCATTTTTTGCAAAAAGTTCCAATGTGATAGGTTGTTTGTTTTGCCAAGATCTACAACTTTCATGTTGGGAGATTTTTGAATTGTATAGGGGAAATTTTGAGATCCATGAATTAGGTCAAAATACACTTAAAAACTCTAATTTGACTTTTTGTTGACTTTTTGAATCTTGATGAATTCTTTGAATTTGCTTTGATAAAATGTATTAAATATCCATATGATGATTATTTGGTTCCTTAAAAGTCCACAGTTGACTATTTTTCTCAAAAGTCAAAGGTTGACTTGCACAGTTGACTTTTTCCAAATGAACTACAGTTTTGTGATTTTCAAATGAGTCAAGCTCTCATCTTCAAGTGAATGATATGGATGGGCAAATTAGTTTTTTTTCTTGTGGACCATATAAGTATAAGAGTCACTCTATAATTCATTTATCTCCATTTCATTTTCTTTCTCCTACACTTAGAAGAAAAAAATCAGTGATGATCTTTCCAAATGACTATCCATAGTCAATCATTTCGCGAGGTCGGGTTGGTAGAGGATTTTCTTTTGCGGGTGATTCAACCTTACTATTATGGTGTGAGTTATGAAGTAATGTCATAGTTTTATTTATGCAATTATTAGTCCCAAAGTATCCATATATATATATATATATATATATATATATATATATATATATATATATATATATATATATATATATATATATATATATATATATATATATATATATATATATATAATCATAAATTGTATTTGATAAAATAATAAATTACAATCGAATTTATAATTTTAAGTATTAACGTTATCATAGTGATTTAAAATCATACAATTTTAATATATTTGTTATATAATAATTAATAAAAATTTAATGTCTACAGTAAAATATTTATATTATGAAGTTTAATAGGTGGCTTGTTTGTTTTAATATACCTCAATTATATTTTTACAGTTAAATATTTGTAAATTTATCTTTTTATATTACAAAACTTTTTATGATATTACTATGGATTTTTAAAAGAAATAAAAATTAAAGATATCTAAATTGATAATTAGACTTTTTTTGTCCCCTGTATGTTTAAATTTAGAGAAAACAGAATATTTTTAGTTAGTTGGTCTTATAGGTTTTATTACTTGTTTTAGAATAAACATACACTTTAATATATATTATATCATATTTTAAAAATTTATACTTTTTCCCCATTACAAAAATATTCCAATTTAATCAATCTAATTATTTTTGTTTACATTTTCACATTTGACTGATTGTTTTGAAATAAGAATAAAATTATTGCATTTATATTCATTACTAATATTATAAATAATGTTTCATAATATTTTATAAAATACATTTATTTGTGATGTTTATATAATAAGAACATTTGCTAGCCATTCATCATGCAATACAAAATGGCATTTTATAGCTATCATTCTTATATTTTGGGAATTTCATGCATTTCTCTGATCTTGGTGTCAGGTAAGAGTAATGTTAGTTTTATCTTGAGTTTCATTTTTTGTTAAAATTTTGTACATGAATATAAATTTTAACGTTGAATTGGTCTAGGATTCAATACTAATTTGGAGAATCCAACGGGAGAGCTTTTTATAAAAGACTGCTTAATTGGTTCAGCAGGACCTCCACAAGTTTGTTGCGTATCACCTTGCCCTACAAAGAGCTGCCCCTCAGATTGCAAAGCCAAAGGATTTAATCAAGGTGGATTTTGTATGCTTATAATGGAAGCGAGAATGTGTTGTTGTCCAGTGTATTAAAGCTATTGTATAATTGAAACAATTAAAAATAATAAAAGTTGTACTTGAAATAAGTGTTCAGTTGTCGATATATGAAATATCAAATGAGAAAGATGAAATTTCTTTTTTTATTATTGTCAATATCATTTATTACTAGCAGGACAAAAAATTACTTTAACATGGAACTTTGTGATGGAATTATATTTCATCCTTAACTAATTATATTAAGATGAAACTTGTGAAGATTTTTCTTCACAATTAGTTCGATTAAAATATATAATTTTTTTTGAAAATAAATTAACAATTTTTTTTAATTTAAGATAACAATTAAATACTTTTTTGTCAAATAAAACTCTTAAGACTCTGTTTTATTTTAACTTCATTATATATATTAATTTATAAATGTGTTGGTTTTAATTAATCTTGTTTTTATATTCAGTATGTATTAAGTTTTCACTCTGGGTGTGCAAAAAAACCAATACCCATAAACTAATTTACTACCCAAATAAAACCAAAATTTAAAACCCAATCCAGTACTATATTTTAAAATTGGTGTCCATTAACTAAATTTTAAAAAATCCTGTACCCGTATTTTGAACTAGATCATTTTATGGGTACCACATTTTATTTCAAATTCAACTCTTTCTCCCAGCCGCACCATACGACTTCTTTCGCTCCATCAACTTCAAAATCATAATCCCAAAATCAACAAAATTTCTCTTCAAATTTAACCAAATCGTCCAAATCACAATTATTGGTTTCTAAAATAGAGATAGAATCGACGAAATCCTTCTACAAATCTAAGGAAATCGTCCTTCGACAACCACTACCAAAACCCAATTTCCAGAAATTCATGTTATCGTAATCGGTTACCGTAACAGATTACACACAACCTGTAGCAGAAAATCAACATCTGACAGTATCTTCTAATCTCTAACTCAATCCAAATCGCAACAACATGATTATAACACTAATACAGGATCAATTCACACCATTAAACACATTACTAACTCACTTAGGGGTTCTTTAACATCAAACATGTTCCACAATCATCCCAATTTATTCATTTTCATCCAATCAACACCATTTACCCCAAAACTTAACATATATTCAATTGATACAAACAACATACAAATTCAATCCTATCATCATTAAACTGATAATATAGGTAAAGATTTCTTGAATGCCCTTCTCCTCTTCCTCAGGATCCTTACTAAATATTTCCCAAATCCAAATCGCACCCCTTACCTTAGCCAAAGATTTCTTGAATTTTCATCTCATCTTCCACTTGCTCTTTCATGTTCTTCTCTCCTTCTCCTCCTTTTGCTTGATGAAAATAATAATTCTAATTTAGTAAAAGGCTTAGTGTTTATCTCCTCCCTTTTTACTAATTGTCACACCGGCTCAATTACCATATTTTCATAATTTCTCAAATAATTCACTAAAATGACAATTGATCCAAATAATTAATTTAAATTCCAATTGAATTAAATAATGGAAATTATGGGGTGTTACAACTAGTGATTAAAGGAATGGATTTAGAAGGGTGTAGCGGTGAAATTTGTGAGACTAAAGCCATTGAATAGACTTATCTCATGTTTTTAAAACAGAGTCGTCACAACGCTTTATTATTTCCAAAATAAATTGAAAAATAATGACGAAAACCCAAAGAAATTTTTAAAAAAAAAACTAATAAAAAGACAGAGATTAAGGTACGAGGGGTTTGTTATACAAGGGGGGGGGGTTAAGCACCCCTCAGATCTATGGTACTCCATAGGAACCTCTTTGAAAATATTGTTATTATTGTTACTGTTATTTTGAAAATGTTTTTGTGTTCTTATTTAAATAGAGTGTGGGGTTGAGGAAAGAATGTTTTAAAAATAAGCTCGATAAGATAGCGCGTCTTAGGCCTACATACCCCTTAAGTGCAATTAGAAAGTCAGAGCTTTTGTAGTTCCTCATTAAAGGGAAAATAAAAGGGCCAAAGTGGCTAAAATCTCTTTGAGTTTTGAGCTTTAACTATATTCAACGAGTTTTTAAAATGTTAAGCTTTAACAATACTTAACAAGTTTTAATAAAAAGGTACCAAGCTTTAACAATACAAGGTCAATGGACTAAGAGCAGTTTCACCGAGAACAATTATACTCTTAGTACCAAGGTTTTAAAATAGAGGGTTGGTTGAGATTTAACTATACAAAACCAATGGTTGATTTAAAAAGGTTGAGCTTTAACAATACAAAACCATTTTTAAACAAGTGCAAAGCTTTAACAATACTAAGCACAAAGTAAAAAGAGATTGGAAAAGAGATTGAGTACCTTGACAATTTTAGTCAATACCATTCCCATTCCTTTAAATTTTTCAACAACAACTTTAAGTAATCAATCAATGGATACCTCAAGTGTGTGTGTGTGGTAACATGTGTAAAGAAAGAAAAACAAGTGATTATAACAAATAAGTCAATGTAAACTCAAATGGTAATGGATAATAGAAGTTTAATACCTTTGGATCATTTTATGTATGAATGAATATGATGTGATGATATTTGGACAAATATTTCATGCATGTGCTTAGTAAGCAAAGTATATACCATGATAATACATTGGATAATAAGTACAAAATACAAAGATGATAACCAAGAAGTGTATGTACACAAACAAAAGAAAATGATCAAAGCAACAAGTCACATTTAACATGGATAAGCAATGATCAAAGATTTCCAAATTAGCGTTTTGAAATTAGGGTTTTAGAATTACCTAAACCTAATTGATTTTTATTTATTAAAATACCAAACCCTAAAAGAGAGTTGGTCTAGGGGTACATGATATGATCAAAGGGACATTGGCCTAACCATAGAAATATTCACACAAAATTATTAACAATTTGTTTGGAGAAAATATTGAAAGAAAAATGATTTTTTTTTTGTATTTTAAAACACATAAACGGACTTGTTTTGATTAATTTTTAAATGGTAAAATAAATAATATTTTTGGATTTTTTTAATCATCATATTAAAATAGACAATGTAAATAAAAAACACAAAAAAAAACATGTAAAAAAGATTTATTTTGCTATTTGTAATAATTTTTCAAAGTTTAAGTAAAAGTGGAATAAATGAGTGACAAAAAAGAAGTATTTATGGTCAATCGGGGTTTGAACCCACGCTGCTGAGGTCACGGGCTCAAAACATTACCAACCAATCAACGCGCTCTAAGTGATAATCAACTGCGCGCGTAAATATATATTTTAAAACAAGTTCCAAAACTAGTTTGAACTTCATTTTCAACCTTGAACCCGCCATGGATTTAAATTCAAACTTTCTCAAATATTGATCATTTTTGACAAAACAAAAGTGAAAAATGCTCAGCATATCATCATGACTCTAACCATATAAATATCATTCATTTATTTAAACTCAAACTCATGAATTTCTGAAAAATGCCCAAGAACCCTAATTTTTCAATTTAAAATTAGATGATAGATATGAGCTATTAATCCCTAAAACCATAAGGATTTTACTCCCTAGATTTTTCCGAGTATAATGGTATCAAATTTCATGCAAAAGGATGCTTAAATGATTGAGCTCGTGTTCAAGAACATACCTATGAAAATGGAGATCAAACTCTTGCTTGGAGGTGTTACAAAATTATTGCAATGATCTGGATAGCTTCTATGAACTCCAAGGATGCTATCTGGGTGCTTAGTTGATGTTGAAACTCCTTGAGATTTGCTACTCGAGTCCACCTACAAATGGAAGAACAAAAAGTGGAACTTGAGGTTCCAGATGTTACAGTTTCAAATCAATGGTTCAGACAATGTCCATATGATATATAGATGGTATCCAAAGTGATAGTTTGGTCAATGTGTGTACGGAATGATAATTATAAGGTTAAGGCTTCAAAAGGTTCTTTAATGGTGGTTTAAAGGTGATTTTTGGTTAGACGGGTTTTTGAGGGTGGTGGAGATGATGTACAGCTTCTAAATGATGATTAGAAGTTGTTTGGATGGTTGTTTGACACCTAAAACTTATGGAACTCAAAATCACTCAAGAAATGCAAAGAGGGTAAAATGAGAATCTTAAGTGAGGTAGTGACTTGGAGATTTCTGGTGTGGTATGGACAATTCCCTCTGTCTATAGGAATAATTTAGGGTTGTGGAGAGAAAAATACGATCAATTGGAGCTCACATGTGTAACTTGTACCATTTTGCCTCTCATAAAGAAATGTGAATTCCACAGTTCCAATGGAAGGTACAAGAATACTTGGAGTGGTTAGACACTTTAAACATGTTATGTCTAAGCTTTAGGGTTGCTTGTAATCAGATTGTAACAAGTTGGGAGCTCAATGCATTGACTTTGTGTGTAAAGCTCAGTTTTCAGGAATGGAAGTCTTAGCTTTTGTACACAGATGGAATGAAACTTGGAAAATGCATAAAACACTTGTATTATATTATAGCTAAAAAAACAAGTGCAATCTTCTGAATTTAGTGTTTGGAATAAGTTACATGGGCTGCAAGAAATGAATCTTTGCATTTGAATGGTTTTGGTTCATAACTTCTTCATGTTCACGACTTGAATTTAAGTGCTATGGTGCCTTCTTGGCAAAATCATATCTCATACTCAAATAATGAAATTCCATGCTAATGGTCTCTTTGGAAATCCCTTGCTACATACTTCAATCCACTTGTTAAAAGTTTTCTCAAACTCCTTTTGGATCATGGAGAAAAATTGCCACAAAGTTGGATGAAATCCATGTTAAAACAATTGACATTTCTCAGTTTTTTGAACATAAACTTCTTGACCCAATATCTTCCAAAATAATCACTTTTTTAAGAAATTCAATTAGTGACAAAGATGTTTATTTGATCAAAATCTACAATTATCATGTTGGGAGATTTTTGAGTTTGTAGGTGAAGTTTAAAGTTCCCAAAATGAGGTCATAATCACTTAAAACCCTAATTTTGACTTTTGTTGACTCTTTGATTTTTGATTAATTTTCTTGATTTTCCTTGGTAAAATAATTTTAATAATCATATGTTGTCGATTTTCATCTTCAAAAGTCCATAATTGACCAATTTTCTCAAAAGTCAAAGGTTGACCCACATTGTTGACTTTTTCCAAATGAACTGCAATTTTGTGGATTTCAATTGAATCAAACTCTCCTATTCAAATGAATGATATGAATGTATTATAATGTTTATTTGGAGACCCTTGAATCATAGTTTGAGCCATGGAGCTGTGTCTTGATAAAAGTCATCTCTTCAGGTGAATTGGGTCATAATCCTAATTTCGGCACCAAGTGAATTTGAAAGTTGTTGATTTTGAATTGAGCCATCCTTAGGCTTTTATTTTTATGGGAGAATCATTTGAGAATGTGAGAATGTTTGGACTTCTTTGTGGGCCTCAAAACCCTAATTTGCTTAATCTCCTCATGACCAGTCTTCTGTCTTGGGACACAAGCAACAATCAACAATTTTTTTGGTATTTTGGGTTAGCAAATGATGTATGAATGACGATGATGATAATGATCATAATATTTGAAATAGGGTGGGATCTCAGGGGTCAACAATAGGGGTACAACAAAGGGAGTTAGTAAGACAATGTGTGCTTAGTCTTTTGAAGATTAAGTGAAGGGAAAATTAGTCTTTTTTCTTGTGGACCATATAAGTCTAAGAGTCACTCTCTAATTCATTTATCTCCATTTCAGTTTTTTCTCCTACACTTAGAAGAAAAAATCAGTGATGATCTTTCCAAATGACTATCCATAGTCAATCAAAATATAATATCTGCACACTAAAAAAACTATTAGAGTACAAAATTGTTACATATAAAACATATGCATTGTTATCTACAAAACTAAAGATTAAATGCATAGCCAAATTTTATTCTAAGCCTTCCAAGCTTTATATGTGACAATAAATTCTAACAACTCGACAGACCATTTGGTAAATCATTTCGCGAGGTCGGGTTGGTGGAGGATTTTCATTTGCGGGTGATTTGATCTTACTATTATGGTGTGAGTTAGGAAGTAATGTCATAGATTTATTTATGCAATTATGAGTGCCAAAGTATCCATATATATATATATATATATATATATATATATATATATATATATATATATATATATATATATATATATATATATATATATATATATATATATATATATCATTAATTGTATTTGATAAAATAATAAATTACACACGAATTTTTAATTTTAAGTATTAACGTTATGATAGTGATTTAAAATCAAAATCTAAAATCATACAATTTTAATATACCTGTTATACAATAATTAATAAAAATTTAATTTCTAGAGTAAAATATTTATATAATTGTGAAGTTTAATAGGTGGTTTGTGTGTTTTAATATACCTGAATTATATTTTTACAGTTAAATATTTGTTAATTTATCTTTATATATTACAAAACTTTTTCTGATAGTACTATGAATTTTTACAAGAAATAAAAATTAAAGATATCTAAATTGAAAATGCTACTTTTTGTCCACTGTATGTTTAAATTTAGAGACAAACAGAGTATTTTTAGTTAGTTGGTCTTATAGGTTTTATTACATGTGTTAGAATAAACATACACTTTAATATATATTATATCGTATTTTAAAAATTTATATTTTCCCCGTTACAAAAATATTCCAAATTTATCACTCTAATTTTTTTTGTTTACATTTTCACATTTGACTGATTGTGTTAAAATAATATAAAAATATTGCATTTATATTCTTTACTAATATTATAAATCTGTTTCATAATATTTTATAAAATACAATTATTTGTGATGTCTATATAATAAGAACATTTGCAAGCCATTCATCATGCAATACAAAATGGCATTTTATAGCTATCAATCTTATATTTTGGGAATTTTATGCATTTCTCTAATCATGGTGTCAGGTAAGAGTAATGTTAGTTTTATCTTTTGAGTTTCATTTTTTGTTAAAATTTTGTACATGAATATAAATTTTAACGTTGAATTGGTCTAGGATTCAATACTAATTTGGAGAATCCAACGGGAGAACTTTTTATAAAAGACTGCTTAATTGGTTCAGCAGGACCTCCACAAGTTTGTTGCGTATCACCTTGCCCTACAAAAAGCTGCCCCTCAGATTGCAAAGCCAAAGGATTTAATCAAGGTGGATTTTGTATGCTTATAATGGAAGCGAGAATGTGTTGTTGTCCAGTGTATTAAAGCTATTGTATAATTGAAACAATTAAAAATAATGAAAGTTGTACTTGAAATAAGTCTTCAGTTGTCGATATATGAAATATCAAATGAGAAAGATGAAGTTTCTTTTTTTTATTATTGTCAATATCATTTATTACTAGCAGGACGAAAAAATTACTTTAGCATGGAACTTTGTGATGGAATTATTTTCCATCCTTAACTAATTATATTAAGATGAAAATTGTTAAGATTTTTCTTCACAATTAGTTCGTTTAAAATATATAATTTTGTTTGAAAATAAATTAACATTTTTTTTGAATTTTAGATTTCAATTAAACACTTTTTTGTCATATAAAACTCTTAAGACTCTGTTTTATTTTAACTTCATTATATGTATTAAATTAGAAATGTGTTGTTTTTAATTAATCTTGTTTTTATACTCAATATGTATTAAGTTTTCACTATGGGTGTGCAAAAAAATCAATACCCATAAACCAATTTACTATCCAAATAAAACCAAAATTTAAAACCCAACCCAATATTATATTTTAAAATTGGTGTCCCATTAAATAAATTTTAAAAAATCCGGTACCCGTATTTTGAACTAGATCTGTTTATGGGTACCACATTTTATTTCAAATTCAACTCTTTCTCCCAGCCGCACCATACGACTTCTTCGCTCCATCAACTTCAAAATCCTAATCCCAAAATCGATAAAATTTCTCTTCAAATTTAACAAAATCGTCCAAATCACTATTATTGGTTTCTAAAATAGAGATAGAATCGACGAAATCCTTCTACAAATCTAAGGAAATCGTTTTTCGACAACCACTCCCAAAACCCAATTTCCAGAAATTCATGTTACCATAATTGGTTACCTTAACCGATTACACACAACCTGTAGCAGAAAATCAACATCTGACAGTATCTTCTCATCTCTAACTCAATCCAAATCGCACTAACATGATTATAACACCAAAACAGGACTAATTCACACCATTAAACACATTTCTAACACACTTAGGGGTTCTTTAACATCAAACATGTTCCACAATCATCCCAATTTATCCATTTTCATCCAATCAACACCATTTACCCCAAAATCTAACATATATTCAATTAATAAAAACAACATACAAATTCAATCCTATCATCATTAAATTGGTAATATAGGCTAAATATCTTGAATGCTCTTCTCCTCTTCCTTAAGATCCTTACTAAATATTTCCCAAATCCAAATCGCACCCCTTACCTTAGCCAAAGATTTCTTGAATTCTCTTCTCCTCTTCCTCTTGCTCTTTCATGTTCTTCACTCCTTCTCCTCTTTTTGCTTTCTATTTCTCTTCTCTCTAATTTCCTTGTTTTATGAAAATAATAATTCTACTTTAGTAAAAGGCTTCGTGTTTATCACCTCACTTTTTACTAATTGTCACACCGGCCCAATTACCATATCTTCATAATTTCTCAAATAATTCACTAAAATTCCAATTGATCCAAATAATTAATTTAAATTCCAATTAAATTAAATAATGGAAATTACGGGGTGTTACAACTAGTGATTAAAGGAATGGATTTAGAAGGGTGTAATAGGGGAATTTATGAGACTAAAGCCATTAAATAGACTTAGCTCATGTTTTTAAACAGAGTCGCCACCGTGCTTTATTGTTTCCAAAACAAATGGAAAAAGAACGACGAAAACCCAAAGAAGTTTTTAAAACAAAACTAATAAAAAGATAGAGATTTAGGTACGGGGGGTTTGTTATGCAAGGGGTAGGTTTTAAGCACGCCTCACATCAATGGTACTCCATAGGAACCTCTTTGAAAATATTGTTATTATTTCTACTGTTATTTTGAAAATGTTTTTTGTGTTCTTATTCAAACTAGTAACAAACCCGTGCATACGCACGGGTATGCACGGGTTTTGGTCTGATACGCGCATTTATTTACATAATATATTTATTTTAAATAGAATATTTAAAATGAAAAAATATTTAGATCAATAATAAATTTTTCGTATATCAAAATATTTAGATCAATAAATTTTTTTTTCCTCTTATATCATTCTTGGATCATAAATATTTGAATCATAAATATCATCTTTCTTATATATAAATATGTAGACAAGAATATATTTTTTCCCGTATTCAAATATTATTTATGTTTAGGTATCAAATATCTGAATCAATAGTAAATTTTTGTATATAAAAATATTTAGATCATTAATAGATTTTTTCCCGTATACCATTTTTGAATTAAATTTTTTTGGATTATAAATACTATTTTTCATATAGAAAAATATTTAGGTCAATTATAGATTTTTTCCCGTATACAATATTATTTATGTTTAGGTATAGTTTATAAATATATCTGGATCAATAGTAAATTTTTGTATATAAAAATATTTAGATCATTAATAGATTTTTTCCCGTATACCATTTTTGAATTAAATTTTTTTGGATCATAAATACTATTTTTCATATAGAAAAATATTTAGGTCAATTATAGATTTTTTCCCGTAAACAATATTATTTATGTTTAGGTATCATTTATAAATATATCTTGATCAATAGTAAATTTTTGTATATAAAAATATTTAGATCATTAATAGATTTTTTCCCGTATACCATTTTTGAATTAAATTTTTTTGGATCATAAATACTATTTTTCATATAGAAAAATATTTAGGTCAATTATAGATTTTTTCCCGTATACAATATTATTTATGTTTAGGTATCGTTTATAAATATATCTGGATCAATAGTAAATGTTCGTATATAAAAATATTTAGATCATTAATAAATTTTTTCCCGCATATCATTTTTGAATTAAAATTTTTGGGATCATAAACACCATTTTTCATATAGAAAAATATTTAGATCAATTATAGATTTTTCCCGTATACAAATATTATTTATGTTTAGGTAATGTTTACAAAAATATCTATATCAATAGTAAATTTTCGTATATAAAAATATTTAGATCAATAATAGATTTTTTTCCCGTATACCATTTTTGAATAAATTTTTTTGGATCATAAATATCATTTTCCGTATATAAAATATTTAAATCAATAATAAATTTTTTCCGTATACAAATATTATTTTTGTTTAGATATCATTTATAAAAATATTTGAGTGAATAGTAAATTTTTGGATAAAAAATATTTAGATCAATAATAGATTTTTTCCTGTATACCATTTTTGAATAATTTTTTTTTAATCATAAATAATATTTTTCTTATATAAAAATATTTAGATCAATAATAGATTTTTCTGATACAAATATTATTTATGTTTAGGTATCATTTAAAAAAATATCTGAATAAATAGTAAATTTTTGTATACAAAAATATTTAGATCAATAATAATTTTTTCCCTTATATTATTTTTTATTAAAATTTTGTGGATTATAAATATATATTTTTTTAAAGAGTAAATGAAGTATAGAGAGATTAGGGTAGAAAACTAAAAAGGTGAAGAGAGAGAAAGAATGGTGAAAATAAGTTATAATATAGTTGAATAAAATATTAAGATATAATGGACAATTGTGTGGATAGACCAAAAAACCAACAATTTTAATAGGTGTACAAAAAGTAAGGATGGGTAATTTTGTAAAAACCAGAGCCACTTATTTTCTTATATTATAGATAGAGTGTGGGGATGAGAAAGGAAGGTTTTAAAAATGAGCTCGATAAGATAGCGCGTCTTAGGCCTACATATCCCTTAAGTGCAATTGGAAAGTCAAAGCTTTTGTAGTTCCTTATAAAAGGGAAAATAAAAGGGCCAAAGTGGCTAAAATCTTTTTGGGTGTTGAGCTTTAACGATGCTCAACGAGTTTTTAAAATGTTAAGCTTTAACAATACTTAACAAGTTTTAATAAAAAGGTACGTAGCTTTAACAATACAAGGTCAATGGACTAAGAGTAGTTTCACCGAGAACAATTCTCCTCTTAGTACCAAGGTTTTAAAAGAGAGGGTTGGTTGAGATTTAACAATACAAATCGAGGGTTGATTTAAAAAGGTTGACAATCTTTCCAGGGTGAAATAGATGCCCCAACTTTCCTTTCGTGCACAGAGTTGACAATCTCTAATGCTTGGAACTGAGCCTCGATTTCTTTGATGTTTGGAATAGAGGATAGTTGACTGACAAACCTGGTTTGTTCTCCATAAACAGTTATCGGTTTGTCCTTCACATGTAATTTCATCATTTGGTAAAGAATGGAAGTGACAGCTCCAGCACTGTGGATCCAAGGCCTTCCCAATTAACAACTATAAGCGGGATAAATATCCATTATCTGAAAAGCGATTTCAAAGTCATGAGGTCTGATGCGGATGGGTAGATCAATCTTAACCATCACAGTGCACAGATATCTGTCATAGATCATCACATCAACCCCATTTGGCCTTATAGGTTCCCCTTCATATGATAAACTTTCTAAGGTGCTCCATGGCATAACGTTTAGGGACGAGCCTGTATCAACTAGCACATATGTTAAAATATCATCTTCATATTTGGATGATATGTAGAGATCACGATTGTGTTTCGAGTTCCTTCATGGGATCTCTCGTACCATACTATCAAGTGGATTGAAGGTTATTTCCTCTTCAATATAAGTGTGTCCACTTCTTCCTTCAATTTCTTTCTCCAACAATCCTAAGCCCATCAGAGTTTGAATGTCTTCTTGCACATTAGCACAAGCTCGTGTGCTTTTCTAGCATGTAGGGCAATCAACATGACTGAAATCAATCAACCCTATATTGATGAAATTTTTGTGTATCATTGGCAAGGATCCGTGCATAGTGTGAATATCAGCTACATATTTGGTCTTGGAGAATTCTCCAATCATATTAATAGCATTTTCATTCTTGCCTCTGAGGATTTGAATGATTCCTCGATCCATAAGGATTTAGATTCATTCTTTCACAATTGCACATGTAACACCCCGATTTACCCCACATAATACTAATAAAAATTAGAGTATAAAATTTTCATTTAAAACAATTATTTGAATCCAGGATGTCACATTTTCTTCATAATACAAAAACAATTGCTCATAATCATAATAGATACATAACACTTACAAACGGATGAACTTTTCAAATAATATTATCTCCAAAATGAAACAACTTTAAATTACGCAGCAGAATTCCACATATTCAATCTTAGGAACGTCATGACATTTTAATCCAACAAATTCATCTTCAAGTTGTAGACATACTTCAATAAGCACTTAAATCAATAAGAAACAAATAACAAATAATAATGTTCATCCCCCCGAGTGTTACGTATCAGAGCGATAATCCTGACTCGATCTACTTGAAGGTAACTATCCTTCACTCCTGATTACCTGCACGTTACCGATATAGGGGTAACATTCAAACAGAAGGGGTGATATATCATACAATATAAAGGTATGCATGATAAATAATATAGGAGATATAAATCATACATAATTTTACCGCTTAATACAACATTAGCATCATTCATCATTCAACAACATGTCATTAATCATCAATAATAAATAATTCGTTAATCATATCATAACCGTGATAATGGAATGCAAGTGACTCCCTATTATACATTTGGTACCATTAGGGAATAAGCCCTCTCCAAAATGCCAAATAATGGGCAATAACAAGGCGTAAGCCTTCAACAACATGGCACAAGCCCTCAACATTTTTCCAATCTAGGACAACAACAAGGCATAAGCCTTCAACAATTATGCCATTCCAGGCCATCATCATCATCATTATGAAATAACAAGGCATAAGCCTTCAACAATTGCCAATCAAGGCCAACAACAACATCATTATGAAACATCAAGGCATAAGCCTTCACCAATTTGCAGATCAAGGCGAACAACAATTATCATCACCACACAACAATATCATAATACCACAACATTCATTCAATATGAAAAATAAGGCATAAGCCTGCACAATAATCCTGTCATTTCAGGTCAACAATAACAATCACATCATAGTAACATATTCTACAAATTATGAAATTATCATTCCAATAACCTTCTCATAAATCATCACCAAAATCATCGCATTATACGCAATACTTCGTCTACTACTTCCACAAATATAACGATAACACCAAAACAATCCACTTGAATGCACATGCTAATCATTCAATATCTTCGCGGCATAACACTTTAAATGACATAGCGACCACTTAACATTTCAATGTAAAAGCATTTCAAGTAACAGCAACAACAACACACACAGATTCATCCTCGGCTAATCAGGTGTGTACTCTACCACTTAATAATCATCAACATAGCACATTTATATTTGGATATATAGCATCATAGTAAATCATCCCATTATCATTACAACAATACCACTCACAATGTCACATCATCCTCATAGTAACATCCACATAACCAGACTTTGTCATATTATATATAGTATTACTCATTATTCCCAATAATCAACTGATACAACGTCACAACAGCTGCAACAAAGTCAATATAATATCACAACAATTTAAAATGAACACCTTTAAGTTAGTCATCACACCACGCATCAACTTTGCCACATCACGCATTAGTTGTGCCACTTTAATCATCTATCTCGAAATCAATTTCCTCATTTGATTTTCGTCAACTACAAAATCTGCAAGTTTCACATCAAGCTCCTAAATATCTTTGCTATCTGCCAGAAATCAGAGTTCACATTTGATATTCCCAATTTTCCAATCTGCGGCGTTAGCTCGCATACAACTCAAACCTCCGAACTATTCAATAAGTCCCACTTCCTTCCTAACCACTTCTCTATTAGGTTCACACGAATTGGTAAACGACCTCCTCGTGATAGAACTTCATTCACCTTACACCCTATCAAGCTAGCAAGACCAGCCTATCCCATCCAGTACGATTTTGTCTACTGTCAACAAGAGATTAAGGGGGATCAGTTCCTCAATTTTGTAATTAGATAGCCGACAATTATAAAATAGTATAAACCATCGTTACCAAACTATAATAAATTTCCTTTAGAACTCGTAATCAAGTCACCTAAAGCACCATAATCCAACAATCTCTTTTGAGATTTACTATTCCTTCTACAATTTCTTTCTCATTCAATCTTGTCAATTAGACACCATCATCCAACACATTGCACGCTCTACACCATACTCACTTATCATTATACAAACGTTAAGTTAGTTCTAACTCAAGAAATAATAATATACCCAACAAATTACAGTTCATTGTGCTCCAATTGAAGTCTGCATCCATGTAGAGAACTTCAACAACGTTCATAAATCCTTGGTTTCCTCCTAAACCTCACAATATCGAGGATCCATACATTTTCACATCCATATCTCATCTCAATCATAATCTCAATAATACCATTACCTCTCCTTTATTCAATCCATTCATTTACAACCTATCAGAATGGGCTCGTCCGAACCAAATTGCAACAATAATTAATTAAGCTTAAAATCTTCTCGTCTCCTCAATCCATACTCTAAGTCTCTCGGCAATCACCACCATGTACAATTGGAGGAGTTTCTATAGAAGGAATTCATTCGTCCTAGTGTTTCGCCGTGGGGTGCGCCGGTGTTGCTGGTAAAGAAGAAGGAGGGTTATATGAGGTTGTGTATGGATTATAGACAACTGAATAAAGTTACTATCAAGAATCGGTATTTGTTATCGAGGATTGGTGATTTGATGGATCAGCTGGTTGGCGCATGTGTGTTCAGTAAAATTGATTTGAGGTCAGGATATCATCAGATTCGTGTGAAGATGGACGATATTCAGAAGACTGCTTCCAGGACGAGGTATGGTCATTATGAGTATACAGTGATGCCATTTGGAGTTACTAATGCACCTGGTGTTTTTATGGAATACATGAATAGGATTTTTCATTCTTATCTCGATAAGTTCGTAGTAGTATTCATAGATGATATTCAGATATATTCCAAGAATGAAAAAGAGCATGTGGAACACCTGAGGGTTATGTTTGAATTGTTGAAAGAGAAGAAGCTTTATGCTAAACTATCAAAGTGCGAGTTCTGGTTAAGTGAAGTAAGCTTTTTGGGACATATAATTTCTAAGGATGGTATTGTCGTAGATCCTGTGAAATTAGAAGCGGTATCTTAGTGGGAAGCACCGAAATTTGTTTCAGAGCTTCGTAGTTTTCTAGGTCTTGCAGGTTTCATAAAGACCTTCAATTAAAAAGTGCAAAAATGCTTAAACCTGAAATAAAAGCACTTAAACTACGCCTTTTGACGCAGAGAAAGAAAACTGAAACTACTCATTAAACTAGTTGAATGAAAGATCAAGTGACTTTGGACGTCACCATACTTATTAAATCTTATGATATAAGTATTAAGGGAGGAGGTTGAAACTTCAAGGAAGACGATCGTCAAAATTTTAAGAAAAGGAATTCAAGGCCTTTGTTTGAGATATGGTGTTTTTTTGTGGAAATTAGATGTTTAAAACCCCCGCAATTTGTGCCACGTCAGCTTCTGTCAATAAAACTTGACGGCCGGGACCAAAATTGTGGATGGAAAAGTTTGCGGGGACCATTATTCGAAGAAAGATTTTAGAGGGACCAAAATGCAGGGTGGCATATTTATAGGGACCCCAAACATATTTAACCCAAATTTATAATGTCAATGACTGTTTAGGAACTATAAATGAAAGGCGACGTAGCAAATTTGTGTCCTGTAGCGGTTAATTTGTACTTTTAATACGATAGAGGCGGGTTTAATCTACAAGATTAAAACTCTAATGCCGAGGTTAATGAGATAAATCATAAGTAATGTGTAAGTGATAATGGATATGAATATAAAAAATGGCGCATTTTACTCTTATATATCAAAGGGGTTTGAAACTACTTGCATATATTGCACCATGTTGTGGGGAAAACTAAGAGATTGATGTACTAGAGGAGGAATTGCCTACTTCGTGATAGAAAAAAGGCCAACCTTCTTTAAATAAAAAAAATCGTAATTCACTCTTTGTCGTTTCTCTATGGGCCTTCACAAGAACCTATAACATTATTTGTTTTATTTTTTATTGTTATTTTTGTAATTCAACATGTGTTTTAAGATAATAAAAGATTATTAAAATTTGATTTTTATAAATCTAAAAATTAAATTTGACATTCTATAACATAAACATACATTATTGAAGATCAAAACATAGTCAAAATCAAAATTTTCTTAAAAAGTTTTATTTTAAGAATTATTTTTATGAAAAGCTAATTGAAATTGCTTCAAATTTAAGTGTTTTTTTTTTAATTTTAATATCCAAAATGGAATTATAATAACATGATGAAATAGCTAATATTTAAAGAATAAGTAATCAAACCGAATATTTATTCGACTCTTTTCCAAAAAAATTCCTTGCAAATATTCTTTAAACAAAAAATTTGAAACCACTGAGCCCATATAATAATACTAATTTTTTAGTTTTTATTTTTTACTTTTTTACGGGATATATTGTTAATTATTAAATAGTAAACTTTAGTAATATCTTAACCACATGTCATCATGATAGTCATTTTTAACAACTCTAGCCACATGTCATCATGATAGTCATTTTTAACAAAAACCCTAATGTGTTATTTACTTATTTGACCTTACAATAAAAATATAATAATAATAATAATAACAACAATAATAATAATAATAATAATAATAATTATAATAATAATATAACTAAACATTATATAATTTTATATCTATATTTTATATAATATAATATTTTATACAATTCAATATCTAAATTTAAAAATGGAACTTAAAATTAAGTGATATTATTATAGTTAAAAATTAATAATCATTGTATGTTTCAGATTTAATCTTCAATATAATCTTAGCTAGAAAAAGTATCCTTATAAAAAATAATTTTCTTATTTAGCATCACAAATACTACATATATCACTTAAAATGATCTCATTTGTATAAATATTTAATATTTAATATTAGAGAAAATATAAAAATAGTAATAATTTTTTAATATGAATAAAAAATTACACTGCATCTTATCCTATTTATATATAATATTTATATATAAAAATTTAAGATAACTTTTAATTTTAAACCATTATGATTCAATAATTAAATCTAACATTTTATACAATTCAATATGTTAAGAAAAACAATTCCTACAAAAAAAAAAACAGATAATATATAAACTTTAAATTGGAACTAAAGATTAAGTGATATTATTATAGTTAAAAATTTATAATCATTTTAAGTTTCAATTTTATTTATTATATAAATATTATTAAAGATAATAACACTAATACAATTAAAAAATAATTTTAATAATTAATTTTATATTAATATCATTTAATTATAATTATTTGTATAACTGCTTGATTTCTCCCTTAAATGGTCATTGAATTGGTTGTATATAAAACTATTCATTTTTTAAAATTTAATTCACACATAACTATATATTAATTTTAATAATTTCTTTATCATTAATATATTTAAATTAAAATTATTTTTTATAATTTCTTCCTTTACTTTCTCCCTTAAATTATTTGATGTGATTTTTAATTGAGATATATATTTTTAACTATAATATATTTCAGATTTAATTTTATTTATTATATAAAAATTATTAAATATAATAACTCTAATATAATTAAAAATTAATTTTAATAATTACTTTTAGGTAAATTCTTAGGTACTCATGATAAGTAGTTGGGTACCGGTACCTTTAGTGTAAATTAATTAAAAAACTTAATTTATTTTAAAATAAAAATAATTTAAAAGATGACATGGCAATGAATAATCTTATTTGATTGGATGAGGGTACCGGTACCCAACAAAATTAAAGGGTACCGGAGTGTTCACATTAATTTTATATAAATATGTTTAAATTATAAATTATGTATATAACTTCTTTATTAATTCTCGCTTAAATGGTCATTGAATTGGTTGTTTTTAAAACTATTCATTTTTAAAAATTTAATTCACACATAACTATATATTAATTTTAACAATTCTTTTATCATTTATATACTTAAATTAAAATTATTTTTTATAATTTATTTCATTACTTTATTTCTTACATTATTTTATGTGATTTTCAATTGAAATATATTTTTTTAAATTATAAAATTTATTTTATTTTAATAATATATGATAATTAATTCTATTTACTCTTTTTCTTAAAATATTTTTAATTAAATAGCATATTATTTTAATATTTAATACTCAAATCATTCTTTTTTTAAAGAATTAATAGGTCTTAAGATTATTATTATTCCATATTATTATAGATATAGAGTATTATTTAGAAATACATGTAACAAACTCTTCAATTTACCCTCTATTAGTGATAGTATTTATCACACTTTAATATTCACTTTTCCACAATCAATTTATAACCTAAATTTAAATTATGGAAAGTTAATGGAGAGTCACCAAACAGTTAGAAATTGAGAGACACCAATAAATTAAACTTTAATAATATTCTATTTACTTTTTAATAGACATTATAAATATCACCGCACAAATTACTTACACCTACACAATTTTGTCGATTTGGTTTTGTATTTTTAGTCTCAATTTTATATAATTTTTTGTTCTACTTATCTCAATCTTATTGCATTGTTGAAACCCAATTTCTGCACACAAAATTCATTAATCTATGTTAGTTTTTCTTCTTTTCTATTAATCAACTTATTCCTTTATGGTTTTATGTTTGCTTTATTTGGATTTTGCATATTCATTATGCGTTTTGATTGAGTTGAAGTATTGTGTTCTTTTTATTTTCTTCTAAAAACATAACTTTCACTCTGACTTTAATTATGATGATGGGATTGTTCATTTGCTAAGGTTGCCGAAATTGGAATGTGGATGAATTCATTAATCAAATAATTGTCTATTGTCTTTGAATGTATACAGAATTTGGGAATTACTATAAAAATAACTTCATTAGTTTTTAATTTATAAAAGTAATATCAAATTCTATTTTTAATCTGTAAGATTTAATACTTTTGTATGTAAATATAATTATTTATTGATGTGTATTAACAACTTCAATTGTATGTAGTTGCAGAGGAAAATATTGGTGTGGGACTATAAAACTAAAAAAAAACATTCTATCACTTCTCAAATATGCAGGTAATGAAACGAATTGTTCATTTTATGGATATTGTCGTGTTAAGGATATTTGAACTATTGATAAAAATAATATCATTTAAAAATAGACATTTTAATTATAGTAAAATTATAGATACTTTAATAAAAATATAGATATTTTTCACATATTATTTTCACATATTATTTTTGCATGCAAGGGTTTGTGTTGGGATTTGGGGTTTGAGTGATAATCCATGATAATAAACATGTTTATGTGATAAATTTTTAGTAGTTTAGGTTGTATACTGGTTGTGTTTACCTTAACTCGTTGCATGCAGGTGGATTAAAGGGGTTAGAGTACCCCATTGCAGAATTGAGACGTTCTGAGTTTTTCTGAGAAATCGCAAGCCCGCTAAGCGGACTCAGGTCGCTTAGCAGATGCTATTTGCAAATTCAGAGTTATCGCAAGTCCTCAAGCAGACTAGGGCCGCTAAGCAGATATTATATGATGTAGAAAAATGTTTTCTTCCCCTGAGTGTAGTTCTGCTTTCCTAGTTAGAACCGGACTCCTCCCCGACTATTATTACATACCTGTAGGTTGTACGTCAATATTTTATGGCACATAATCAGGTGATTTTGTTCGTTACCTATGTATGTGTATTATGCATAATGTTGAATATGGTAATTCAATTATTCTTGAATATTTGGTTATGCCTATGGATGAAATATAATTATATATGGTGAATCATGATTGATTGCTATGACCCACCGTTTCATTAAACATTCGGGATTCATTGCATTGTATGATTTGACGCTTGTTATGCGTGTGTATGCTTGAATCGAAACGAGCCGGGGGCTAGGTTTCTTTATGACTCGGGCTTCGTGATCATTGAGTCGTCCTGGGCTTCGTGGTCAATGTGACAATCCCGATCGTGGTTCGATGGGCTCACACCTGAGCTACCGTTGCAATGTGCTTGTGAGGGTCTTGAGGCATTTCCCACTTGGCGTTAACACACTTGCATGCTCGGTATGGTGGGGTCATGAGGCCATGTAGGCTAACACATAACGGTAACTCACCTCTAGTGAAGTCAAGTAGACTAAGCACTAGGCTTTTGCCCGGTGGGCTCATGTGTCAAGATGCCATTTTGTACTTGGAGTTAACACACGTGCGTGAAGATGGTTAATGGGACAATGACGCCAATTAGGCGAAGGTCATATCGCAGCCATTTAGGCTTGTGCGAACCCGTCTAATCATTCTTGCAGTGTGCTTGTACAATTCTCTTGACGATATACATGGGTGTATCCATCGAGGGTGTATTTTTATAACCTAGTCGAGGCGTTAACGCGTTTCTAGATTCCCCGTACATGGGTATGGGTCTGCATACATGTTTTTGTGTATTGAGCACACCTTCCGAGAGCAGAAAGGTAGGTAAACCCAGAAGACCTGACCTCGAGGGTCGCACCCGATAGGAGGCAGGTAGGTAAACCTGGAAGACCTATTATGGAGGAAGCTGGTACTCATGATAATTTGTTGATCCCATTGGTTAGTTAAGGGACTTCCAATGTGGGTTGTATCCTTGTTGTGTGTTTGCACCTGGCTGTGAGGATAAACCCCGAATCAATGGTGGATTCGGTTTTATGATGCACATACCCTGTAGAACCGAGTGAACCCATAAGATAGGAGGAATCAGTGAGATTTAGTAATCTCACCCCAATCATCTTATATTTTTCAGGTGTAGTTTAGAAGCGTCTGATTGGTAGCAGGTTTAGAATGAAGAACAAAAGTGGCGATGGCTCGAAGACCTTGTTAGCTCTCATTTCCGCTGTGCAGATCCATTGAAGACGCATGTTTTATAATTCTTAGTAGAATTTCATGTTGTATTTTATATGGATCATCTTGTAACTTTGACTTTTGTATGTACTCAATATCAGTTTTAACGTTTAATGCATAATATACTAGTTAGTTATCTATGGGGTGTTATAGTTGGTATCAGAGCAGGTCGATTCTCGGTCGACCCATGAGATATCACTAGCAATTCGTTTCTTCCTCGCATGTGTGCGTTGCTAGTTTGATTCTACTGATTTCTCATTCACTTGTTGAACTTGATCAACTCATCAACTGAGTGCATGACAGTATAATTACGACAGAGCTGCCACAATGACTCGTAAACCTCTAAGTGTTGGGTACCCGAGTAGTAAGAGACAGTTGGGTGATGGATTGACTGGACGATGTAAGTAAATGGAATGTTAGAAATGCTAGACATAAAAGGAGCATTGGCGCAAAGCAGTGATAGCCGAACTTTCGTGGTGTGGTTTAAGACAACTAGAATTCCTAAGGTTTTGGCTGGGTGGAGCACAACTTCCCCTAAGTCTTAGTAACAGCTAAGGATACCCGTAAAGCATTAGAGCACGAGTGTAGTTGTCCAAAGGTGTTGAGATTGGAAGTTAGTAGGATTCTTGCCAATGATGGTACTGGTGACAAATATAATTGGAGAACCGATGGAATGAAAGAACTTTTGGAAGTATGGACACAGAAGTCAAACCCTTCTAATTACGCCGCCATGGACAGTAATTGAAGAGGCAAGGAAATAGACTCGGTACCAACTTGGTGTACCCTAAGCGGGAGTGGTTACCTGGTTGAGGGTTGGTAGAATGTGCGGATGTGGTAACTTGCGATTAGGGGAGATTGTTAGAGGGCATAAGGGCCATTTGTTTCTAGTTGCAGGGCATAAGGGCCATTTGTTTCTAGTTGCATGGGAACATAAGGGCATGTTTGGTGGTGGAGTCATACAAACCAATTTATGAAGGAAAGAGAGAGGAAGAACTTGAATGATAGAAAAACACTTAGAAAGGGGGGGTTTGAATAAGTGTAGTCTTAAAAACTTGAACGATAAAAATAAATTGCACAGTTATTTTTATCCTGGTTCGTTGTTAACTAAACTACTCCAGTCCACCCCCGCGGAGTGATTTACCTCACCTGAGGATTTAATCCACTAATCGCAACAGATTACAATGGTTTTCCACTTAGCCCACGACTAAGTCTTCTAGAGTATCCTGATCACAACCTGATCACTCTAGGAACAAATGCTTAGACACAAGCTAAGACTTTCTTAGAGTATCCTGACCACCACGTGATCACTCCAATTACAACTGCTTAGACACAAGCTAAGACTTCCTAGAGTATCCTGATCAACACTTGATCACTCTAGTTACTTACAAATTAATGTAATCAAATAAGAGTTTTACAATGCTTCTAAAAAGCTATAATCACAACAGTGATATATCTCTTAACGTTTAAGCTTAATATCACTAATATATTACAACAGCAATGTAGTGAGCTTTGATGAAGATGAAGTTTCTGAGCTTTGAATTTGAACAGCGTTTCAGCAAGTTAATTGTTAGCTAATCGTCAACCTTGCTTCTCATCAGAACTTCATATTTATAGGCACTTGAGAAGATGACCGTTGGGCGCATTTAATGCTTTGCGTGTTCCGTACAGCTTTGCATTTAATGTTTCACGCTTTTGTCAACTACCTCGAGCCTTGTTCACGCTGTGTCTACTGACGTTGCCTTTAATAGCTTCCAACGTTCCTTTTGTCAGTCAGCGTAGCCAGCCACTTGTACTTTCTTCTGATCTGATGTTGTGAATAAAATATTTGAATATCATCAGAGTCAAACAGCTTGGTGCATAGCATCTTCTTGTCTTCTGACCTTGAAGTGCTTCTGAGCGTGATACCATGAGAACTTCAGTGCTTCTGCTTCTGATCTCAAGTTCTTCTGATGCTTTCATAGACCCATGTTCTGATTCTTCCTTGACCATCTTCTGATGTCTTGCCAGACCATGTTCTGATGTTGCATGCTGAACCTTCTGAGACAAAGCTTCTGAGCGCTGATTTGTGCATACTCTTTATATATTTCCTGAAAGGGAAATTGCAATGTATTAGAGTACCACATTATCTCACACAATTCATATCCTTGTTATCATCAAAACTAAGAATATTGATCAGAACAAATCTTGTTCTAACAATCTCCCCCTTTTTGATGATGACAAAAACATATATAAATGATATGAATTTGCGATCAGAAAGAGCAGACGGCTAAAGACAAATTACACAGCTATAGCATAAGCATATGAATATGTCTCCCCCTGAGATTAACAATCTCCCCCTGAGATGAATAATCTCCCCCTGAAATAAATACTCGAAGAACTTTAATAATAAAAGACTTCCCTGATTATTTCGGTAGAGACGATCACATAAGCTTCTGTCTTTTGATAATTCATAGCTTCTGACTTCTGCTTCCATTAGACAGCTTCAGAACTTGAATTTCTTTAGATCCCTAGAACACTCACAGCTTCTGATTCCTGCTTCCATTTAGGACAACTTCAGAACTTGAATTTCTTTGATCTTCAGAACATTCACAGCTTCTGATTCCTGCTTCCATTTAGGACAGCTTCAGAACTTGAATTTCTTTGATCTTCAGAACATTCACAGCTTCTGATTCATGCTTCCATTTAGGACAGCTTCAGAACTTGAGTTTTCTGGATCTTTAGAACATTCACAGCTTTTGATTTCTGCTTCCCTCGGATAGCTTCAGAGCTTTGAATTTCTTCTTACATCACTTCATGCTAGATTGTATCAGAACATTGTTGAATGTACCAGAGCATCTCTACATCCTGAAATGCTACAGAACAAAACTAAACGACAAAAGTCAGCATGAATGAGTTAGAACATAAAATGTGTATCAGAACACAAAATATGTATCAGAGCCATATAGGCCATATAGAATATATCAGATCCAATAGACAATGTATCAGAGCAAATAGACAATGATTTGGATCATATTCTATTATCAGAAATTCTGATCATTCTTCCTTCTTGCTTCTGATTCTGAAGCTTTCTAGCACTCAGCTTGCTTCAAGAATCCAAGAGCTATTTCTGATCATTCTTCCTTCTTGCTTCTGATTCTGAAGCTTCCTAGCACTCAGCTTGCTTCAAGAATCCAAGAGCTTGATTCTCTAAAGAGTTGCTTCATCATCTCGTTGCTTCTTATGTTGATCTTGAATCTTTGATTCCTGCAACAACACAACTTAAAAACATAGAACTTTGCAAGTTCTGTTAGTAAAGCAACTGATTAAATCAAATCATTTATCACATATTTCTCCCCATTTTTGTCATATCATCAAAAACATAAAAGATTCAGATAAAAAACAAAAAGAAACACACAGAAGAAAAAGGATGATTTTCAGTGAAGTTCAAACAGACAAGTTCAGAAGTACACGAAGAGAAGGAAGACAAGATGCACAAAACAGATGCAGCAAAAACAAAAACAAAACAACACAGACTCAATCTAAGACGACCCTAGCCTTGACAAGATCTTGGCCAGCATCTCTTGAACCACATTGTTGTATCCATCTTGCCTCTCCATGAAAGCTCTAAACTCAGCATTGACTGAGCTTTGCTCATCCTGTTTCTTCTGAATATCTTCCAGAGTCCTTGCAAGGCGAGAAGATTCATCAGAAGAAGCTTCACCGCTTCTAACCACAGGGATGGCATTCTGATCCGTGGCTTCCATAGTTAGATCATTTACAGGATTTTCCTCAACAGGAATGGTTTCATCAACATGATCTTCAGCATCTGCTTCTTGCATAGAAGCATCTTCATATTTTGCAGCCGGAATCTCAGAATCTCCATTCTCAAGTGCCTGAAGAATGGCAGCAAGATTCCTGGGGGCAGAAGGACCTTCAACTTCTGGTGGGTCAACAACTTCTGGAATGACCAAGCTTGGGTCTTCCTTAGAAGGGTTTTCCCTCAGAAAGTCAAAGAGGGTCTTGAAATCCCCAAGTAGAACAGGATATTGAGGTATCCAGACCACAATCTCCCTGCAAGGATTGGCTTCCAATGCAGCAGCGGGTCTTGCTACTTCCAATTCATCCACAAACTGCTTCTCCTCAGCAGCAACACAATTTCTGAGAGGATGGTAGTATATACCATTATCACCCTCCAGAAGGTAACCAGGGTAACCAGGGGCAGCAACCACTAGTCTTTTTTGTACTCCCATTTCTTCAACTTGAAAATCCTTGCGAAATCTTCTCCAGAGATTTCTTGTAGAAACATCATCCAGATCATTTAGAAAGGCATCCTTCAGAAGATCTAGATTGCTAATCACCTCATGTCTGAAAAGTTCCAGGTAGGTATAGGGTTCAGGTTCAGGCGGATTGAAGGTGAATTTGTAGTCAGGGTAGAGAAGGCAGTAGGGTTTGGATTTTCTGGTAGGTAATGGATGGGATATAGAAGGTGAAGGTGTGGTGGATGAGGAAGAAGGGATATTTGAGAGAATGATTGATGAGGATGGAATATCAGAAAGGATAGGTTGAGAAGAGGATGGAGTATTTGTAAAGGGAATTGGTGAGAAAGATTTATCAGAAGGAGTTGGGGGAAGAATACTTAGAGGTGTGGGGTTTAGAATGGGAGAGGAGAAGGATGATGGAGAAGGATTTGGTAAGGTGAAGTTTATTTTTGGTTCAGATGGAGGTGATTGGAAAGATGGTTTAGGGACAGAAGGAGGTGGAGTAAAAACCTGCCTGGAGATTTGTACAGAAGAAGAAGATCTGGTTCTGCGAAAGGAATCTCTGATCCTTTTATCCCTTCGTTCGTCAGAGTCCACCTTGTCAGGATCATAGGTGACCCTCAACTTCTTGGCTTTCTCAGCCTCATCTTCTCGGGCTTTTCTTTTTAGCCTAGCCTTTAGTTCCTTCTGATCCTTCTTCAGAAGATCAGCCTTGGACGGAAGTACTCTGCCACGGATCCAAGCAGGATCAATATCTGATTGCTTCCTAACACAATCTTCCAGGTAAAGCTTGACAACCTGATGCAGTTCTTTTTGAAACAAAGAGGCAAAACCTTCAACAGCAACTCTTCTTGACAGAATGTCAAGAAAGCTTGTGCACACAGAAGGTACATTTTGAATGAGTTCCAGTCTGAACAAATCCACGCCATTGAAAATGGGACCTTGAACTACTCCAAGAAAATGGGACGCATTGAGTTTTCTGATGGAGTCCAGCACCTTGCTTTCAATCAGAATGTCTGAAATCATTCTTCCGAAAGGAATAGTCATTCTTGGAATATGAGGGTACTTCGTCCTTTCGTCTTCTCTTGACTCAAAGATAGAGGTCTTCAGATTCTCAAACAAAATATGAGAGATGTTGATCTCAGTCTTTTTGCCAATGCAGAAAAGAGTGTACTTGTGATCTGGCCTGATGTAGGAGGAGGAGAGCATCCTTTTTCTATGGTGAAGGGAACCCAGAATAATCTCAGCCCATACTTTATAAAACGGCCTTAAGGTGCTTGTGTTATTAGAGTCAATTCCAAAAGTCTGAGAGATTTGTTGTTCAACTTTAGACCAATCAACTGATGCATGTCGAAAACCAGACCAACCTTCTTCATCATTCAGATTGTACAGCTTCCTGATGAGCTTTTTAGTGATAACCACTTTGTAACTCGGTGAACTGACTTTTATTTTTAATAAGCAACCAATGTTGCGGTAAGCATGAGTCGCCACCGACTTTTATTTTGTCCAATTTTAGGAAAGGTAAAAAGTACAGAAAAAGACCTTTTAAAAAGAAAACGGGCTCGGGGGGTAAGTTATGAAAAGGGAAGGTGCAAGCACCCTTTTCATCCGTAGTTACCTACGGGCTCTTAGTTTGCTTAGCTCATGTTTGTTTTTGTTCGTTTGAAAAGAGTTTTTTTGAATAAAAGGACTTTAGCTTAAAAGCGTAGCCTTTGTTTTTGAAAAGGAGTGTGAAAGTAGTTTTGGATTTGAGCAAGCAATCTAAGAGCACTACCCTAATAGTTGGTCTTTTTCTATGCTTTTTAAAGTTCCTAGGACTATTCGTACTATGTAGAAGTAGGTAGTCCTTGTTTATATTGGACGTGCGGGTCATCGAAGGGTCATCGGATGGTCGTTGAAGGCAACAAGTAGAGGTACCCTTAGCAATTTCGAAGGGACGATCGTCACTTTTTCGTAGGCAACAGTCGAGGGTCATCGAGGGACTTAGTGACGATTTTATATCGAGGGACTTTTGCTAGTGGGAACCTCTACATTTCGAGGGACACGACCTTATAATCGAAGGCAACCAAAGAGGGGCGTACCCTAGAGGTGCGTGAGTGCGAGTGTGTTATATTCAGATATTTATCTTGATGTTAGTGGGCTAACGGTTGATTTTAGTCTTGTCACTCCCTAATTTACTAACCACGCAATAAATATTGTGCAGGAATTAAAGTGCATTACAAGTTTAGGGATGTGGGATTTACAATAAACACCTGTAGGGGGTATGCGAAAAATGAAAAAGTCCTAATTAACTATTACAATCCCAAATTAATTAAAATTGCAATTTATAAATATCCATAAAATGCGAGAGTCTCAATATCAAGTGGTACCTTGCAATCAACAAAAAGTGTTAGTCACGAATATATAAAAGGATGCATGAAAAATGAGAAGAAAAAAATATATATTAACAATAATAATAATTAAGATTAACTACAAAATAAGCATATTAAAATTCTAAAGGTAAAATTAAACAATATGTTTTATTTTATTTTTTTAAAAAAAAATCTAATTCTAAATTCTAACTCTAATGTTTTAAGTATGTTATTATATTATGAATAAAAATAAATGGGCTTAACAAAAAAACAAAGGAGGTGTAAATTAAAAAGTATTTCAAATAGAATAAAGTATGAAGCCCAAGAATGCAAAGCCTAGATATAAACTCTAATTTCTAATTAAATAAATTAATATTATTAATTTGATTAAATAAATACTAAAGAATAAATAATAATAAAAAAATAAAAAAATAAAAAATAAATGAGGAAACGTCCCACTCCCACCCTTATAATTCTCGTGATTTTTTTTACTACATTTATTTAATAAAATAAAAAGCTAAAAAAGTGGAAGACCAAATCAAATTAACAAATGTTTAGAAAAAAAAATATTAATGTTAATAATATAAACAGAAATGAAAGAACATAATTTCACTTCTTATTTCTCCAACTTAAGCACTTTTTTTTTTACGGTCCGAATTCTACCATGCCTCCATGGCTATTCTCTCCCATCACTCTCTTCATCAATTTTCTTTCTGTAAACAAAACAAAAACCAGACATAAATGGTAAAATAAGAAATTAAACATGAACAAGAGATACCGAGAGTAATCGGATGGCGGATCTGGGATTAAGGGAGGCTACAGCGGCGTGTAGATTCGCGGCGGGCTTGCGGAGAAGATCATGGAGCGGTGGGTGTTGGGATGGTGGTGTTGTCGGCGGCGGATCTACATCATGGGGCGGTGATATTTGGAGATGTCGGTTGTCCGCATCGGAGGTACGGCAGCGTGGAGCTTCGTCGGAGGTTGCATCGGAGACCCTTCGCTGGAAGCTGGGGCGCGTCTACGGCTGTTGGCAGTGCTCGGTGGAGGTCCACGGCCGAAACAAATCGGGTTTACGGCTTGTTCGTGGCGGTCGACGATTTTGAATATCCTTATTTTTTTTCTTTTACTTTTTCCTGCAAGAAAAAAAAAAACTTTGTACCAATTATGAGTTCTGTTAGTTTGAAAAAAAAGTTGGTTTTAAAAAAAACAATTGTTTTAAAAGCTAGGCTTTTGTTGGGTGATTTAAGGAGGAAGTTTTGGTTATTGAAATCGGTTTGGATGTAGATTAGTGTTATGTTTGTGATGTTGAAAGGTTTCTAATGGAGTTTGTGAGTTTGTGAGATTTATATTGTTAATGCAAAGTGGTAATGCTGAAGCTTTTGATGGGAACAATATGTACAAGGGTGGGTTTTTGTGTGGTTATAATGTTAGTAATTGAAATGTATACATGCTGAGGATCTGTTTGAAAAACGTGAACTTGTGGTATGTGAAAGAAGGGAAAAAAAAGGTTAGAGTTGGTTCGTGAGTGCCGATTAGGATTAGTGTCCAATGGCCTCCTCCTCTTGTGTAAAAATGTTCTACATTTATAAGGTGGAATTAGGTTAAATGAAGATGGAAAGAAATCATTTAGTCAGTCAAAATAATAAAACCCAAAAGAATCAAATATTATTTAATTTTAAGGATTAAGATTATTTTAAATAACTATAATGATTTTTTCCTAATATACTAATTTCTACCTAAAATGAGAACGAAAATTAAATCTTTATAAATCTTTTTATTTTTATGATTTTTTTTGTTATTTTTTGGATTAAAATGGAAAAAAGTTAAAAAAAGTATTTTTTAAATAATAAATAAATAAAATACGAAAATAATTTTTAATTAATAAAAAGAACTTTTTTTTTTTTGTGTTTTTTTTTAATATAAAATAAAAATAAAATTAAGACTGTTAGAAGCAAATAAAAGGAAAAAAATGTTAGAGGTGGGATTTGAACCCGGGACCTTGCACTTGCAAACCTTACTTCCTTACCGACGGGGCTATGTCAATTATTTGAAATAAAATGACATATAAGAATATATGCGGGCAAATTTTTGGGTATGACAGCTGCCCCTGTTCAATCTTCTTAAACCTGAAGATGTAGATTGGCGTACTCGCCACTCGGAATCTGAAGGTGAAAGAGGATTGAACACTAAAATACCAAGAAATTTGCCCTTGCGGATGTAGGGATTTTTAGCGGAGATGGGCTTAGAGATGCCATCTAGCTGAGTGGGGGTCATGCTTCCCAGGGTGTGTATATGATGGATCTTCAGAATGTTTGGGGTTCAAGCTTCCAAACGTATATCTGGGATAGAGATTCATAGATGTTCGGGGTTCGAGCTTCCGAAACATCTACCATAGAATTCAGATCATTCGGGGTTCAAGCTTCCGAAACATATCTGCCGTAGATTTCAGAACATCCAGGGTTCAGGCTTCCAGAATATTTCTGTCGTAGAATTCAGATTATCTGGGGTTCAAGCTTCCGGAACATATCTGTTGTAAAATTTAGATCATTCGGGGTTCAAGCTTCCGAAACATGTCTGTCGTAGTTTTTCAGAACATCCGGGGTTCATGCTTCCGGAACGTTTCTGGCATAGAATTCAGATCATCCGGGGTTCAAGCTTCCGGAACATATCTGCTGTGGAATTCAGATCATTCGGGGTTCAAGCTTCCGAAACATGTCTGTCGTAGTTTTTCAGAACATCCGGGGTTCATGCTTCCGGAACGTTTCTGGCATAGAATTCAGATCATCCGGGGTTCAAGCTTCCGGAACATATCTGCTGTAGAATTCAGATCATTCGGGGTTCAAGCTTTCGAAACATGTCTGTCGTAGTTTTTCAGAACATTCGGGGTTCATGCTTCCGAAACGTTTCTGGCGTAGAATTCAGATCATCCGGGGTTCAGGCTTCCGGAACATATCTGGCGTAGAATTCAAAACATCCGGGGTTCAAGCTTCCGGAGTGAATTTCTTCAGGAATCTGGGGTTCAAGCTTCCAGATTGTATATTTGATAGCGATTGATTTGTTGATGATATTTTCCTGACTGGTTGGTCGACCTGAAAGGAAAAGTTAGCTTTTGTGCAATGTCATGATGCATGTAATGTATTGTATGTTTTTTTTTAAATGAATGAGAGTGTTATGCATATGCCATGAGATATATGATGCATGAATGCAAAATGTTGTTTAATGATGACAGTAAATTGTAGCAATGTTTGGCGGGGAAAATAAATCCCTGTCTGTTCAGCGCCTTTGAGAGATTATTTGAATCTCGACTTGACTGCCCCAGATGAATTGGATAATAACATGTCATGCCCCTTGTACAGATTGGCGTTTTAACCAAATGAGTCATTTGTAGGAAAATTTTCTGCTTTTGACGTGCTTTTGAAGCAACTTTGTCTGTCGGGAGGACTTTCTAGGATTTGTGTTATCATAAGCAACATACCCCTGTATCATGAACTTAGGGATGATGCCCCTGATTGATCAGGGTTTGAGGTAATTTCAACTGTGCTTGGGCAAATGCCCCTGATTGCCCAACGCTTCTGAGAGACTCTTCGAATCTTGACCTGATTGCCCTAGATATCTGAGCGCTTACTCAATGGAGTATTTCGACTGCTTTTGTGCCCCTAAGGGTGATCAGAATTTGAGATATTCTCGCTCGACCTCAACGGAGTTCTAAAGACAACTTGTCCCTTGAGAGGATTAGACTTCTTATCTGCAGCTCATGATGGAAGCTTTCCTGGTGTCAAGTACTAGTTCATATGCAAAGAATGTTTAGTATGAGAAATATAATTTTAATGCAAAGTTCATGTTTGTCTTGAAGTTTTAAAAAGAATTTTTTTTTTGAAAGGATGTCAAAACCTCGATTTTTGTGAAAGGTGGTGTGATACCAACTCAAACGTTTTAGCAAAACTCCTAGGAGTCGGTTTACCATATTCTCGTTACGGTATGCTTTCGAATTAACCCTGCCTCAATTAGGACTTTTGAGGGTTGTAACGTGGCCAGATTCATGGGTTTAGAAAAAAAAAGATTTTTAGGCTCAAAATTTTATTGGTGCCCACCCCCTTCGTGATTTTCTCCAACCTAAGTTCAGTTAACTCGATGCAAGTATTCATCCTTCAAGAGGAGTTTGAGACGATTGAGGAATCAATTAGGTATTTGGACATGGAAGTCACTCTACCTTTTGCATTTGGTGTCTGATCACACGTTCTTGAATTTATAGTCACGCGACTTTTCCCTTTTGTTGAGGATCTTTTTATTTCTCTAAATTTTGCCTAGACAAATTCTTTTGAATTATGATTTTGATGTCCAGCGGGATGCCCTAATTTTTGCCTAAGTCACTTGTTTTCAACTTTGTTGACTTAGCGGGCTTTCTTTTCTCTCTTTCTTTTCGATTCATTTTTCTCTTTTTTTTTTGAACAAGTCGTATGAGACGTCTTCAATTTATTATCATTGGAAAGATTGTGACTGCCTCATTTCTTGGTTGACGAGGGATAGTCGTTGTTGTACCGTCATATTTTGACCTCCTATTGTGCGAGAGATGACCATTGCGGTCTCGACTTTTTCTCAACCTTTTGAAGGATAACCATTTTTGTTTCCTTAGGTGCGAGCTCCTCCTGAATTTTGAACACCCAATCAGGTTAACTGAACACTACCCTGCCCCTAGGTTAAATGTGAGGGTTTTTTCGTATAGAAAAGAAACTCCTACTTCAAGGCTCAAAAGGGGTTGGCAAGGGATTAACTTCCTTATATCTCCAGTGTTTGGGAATTTGAAACAATGCCTGTACATCATCAACAGGGTTTTACTCGAAAGCACACCATTTGAGATTATTGGTATTATGTGTTCGTCATTCTCCCTTCAGAGTCATCATGCTTTATCATTGAGAGTTTGGTATCACAAGCAAATAAGAACATATTAGAGCGAGAGAGAATGAACTTTTTCAAGACAAACACATCCAATGCATCGTTATTATAGTTCAAAAACAAACAAGTATTGCATATAGACAGTATTGAACAAGAACAAGAAAGATTACGCCTAAAAATGCATGAGAAATTACGAATTGCCAATATTGAGATTTTCTCCGTATGGACTTATTGCTTCAGAAGGTCCATTGAGTCGAAGGAGAACTTCAAATATGGCCTGCAGGTGTGAAAATGATAGCCTTTGCATCAATCAGGTCTTGTACCTTATCTCGGACTGGTTGGCATTTATCGATCGACTGACCAAGTGCCCCAGAGAGGAAACCAAACCAAACGTTCGTATCTGAACTACAGATTACTTCCAAGAAGAAGATTCTGACGAAGCCACAAAGGAGTTGTAAGTATCAAGCTTTAGGGATTTGAGGTAGAAAATGAGAAGCTCGTTGTCTGGAAACCTGTTATGCAATGATATGTATGCAAATGCATATGCAATGCTTTCAAGGATCTTTTTGGAACCTAGTTTGCAACATTGACATGTAGTTGCAGCTTTGTTGAAGAACTTCGACTTCCGTCTTTGAACGTCCTTCTTTAAGAATCAGGCTCACCATATCCAGTGGGTCATAGCCTCTGATTCGGGATACCTCTGAATTTGAAGGTACATGGCTAGAGGAAAATAAATCCTCTTGCCCCTTGATAGGTATGGTGCCTATAAACTGAAGACACATGGCTAGAGGAAAATAAATCCTCTTGCCCCTTGTTAGGAATCTGGCTCTTGAGGATGGCACCTGGAATTGCGCGCCCTAAATACTTGAGATCCTTGAAAAAGGTTAGTTAGGTAAAGAGTTCAAGTTGTTAGCGTACACAAAAATCCTGCAAGGAAACCAAGCGGTTAGGGTATAAACAAATCCAAACGGTTAGTGTATAAACAAATCCTGCAAGGAAACCAAACGGTTAGATAATGAATACAAACAAGTCACACAAGTAGCCTTAGGTTTAAAGGCTTGCATGAAGTTCAAAGGTAAGTACCCTCCCCACTGAAGTTTAGTTGGTTCAACCTGTCCTAGATAAAGATCGGGTTCTAGGGTGCTCATATCCTTGATCTTTCTCGTGGGCATTGTCTCAACATAGCACTCAATCGGCCAGCCAAAAGCATCCCTTGAGTCCAATCTCAATGAGTGTAGCATCGAGTATCAACCGGCTTCAGTCAGGAATCTAAAGCCAGCTATCTCGCTACTTCCTATAGGCCAAAGTCAAGTTCAACTAAGGTTCTAAGGGCAAATTAGTGCTCATGACACCACGCGGTAGCCAAATGTCTCCTCGATCAGATTCAAGGGCCATCAGGACAAACCAAAGCGTCGCACTAACGGTGGCCACCAGTTCAACCATAACGATACATGTCGTACAGTTTTCCTGGTCTCATGCCACATAATTAAGGTACACTAGATCCGGGTGTAGGATCTTTCACACAGTAGAATGCCCAAAACAGCCTTTAAAGATAAAACAAACAAACAAACAATTATTAAAGTGAACTAGCTCTAAGGTAACCCCTCTTTTTATTCATCCCCAGCAGAGTCGCCAGTTCTGTAACTCGGTGAACTGACTTTTATTTTTAATAAGCAACCAATGTTGCGGTAAGCATGAGTCGCCACCGACTTTTATTTTGTCCAATTTTAGGAAAGGTAAAAAGTACAGAAAAAGACCTTTTAAAAAGAAAACGGGCTCGGGGGGTAAGTTATGAAAAGGGAAGGTGCAAGCACCCTTTTCATCCGTAGTTACCTACGGGCTCTTAGTTTGCTTAGCTCATGTTTGTTTTTGTTCGTTTGAAAAGAGTTTTTTTGAATAAAAGGACTTTAGCTTAAAAGCGTAGCCTTTGTTTTTGAAAAGGAGTGTGAAAGTAGTTTTGGATTTGAGCAAGCAATCTAAGAGCACTACCCTAATAGTTGGTCTTTTTCTATGCTTTTTAAAGTTCCTAGGACTATCCGTACTATGTAGAAGTAGGTAGTCCTTGTTTATATTGGACGTGCGGGTCATCGAAGGGTCATCGGATGGTCGTTGAAGGCAACAAGTAGAGGTACCCTTAGCAATTTCGAAGGGACGATCGTCACTTTTTCGTAGGCAACAGTCGAGGGTCATCGAGGGACTTAGTGACGATTTTATATCGAGGGACTTTTGCTAGTGGGAACCTCTACATTTCGAGGGACACGACCTTATAATCGAAGGCAACCAAAGAGGGGCGTACCCTAGAGGTGCGTGAGTGCGAGTGTGTTATATTCAGATATTTATCTTGATGTTAGTGGGCTAACGGTTGATTTTAGTCTTGTCACTCCCTAATTTACTAACCACGCAATAAATATTGTGCAGGAATTAAAGTGCATTACAAGTTTAGGGATGTGGGATTTACAATAAACACCTGTAGGGGGTATGCGAAAAATGAAAAAGTCCTAATTAACTATTACAATCCCAAATTAATTAAAATTGCAATTTATAAATATCCATAAAATGCGAGAGTCTCAATATCAAGTGGTACCTTGCAATCAACAAAAAGTGTTAGTCACGAATATATAAAAGGATGCATGAAAAATGAGAAGAAAAAAATATATATTAACAATAATAATAATTAAGATTAACTACAAAATAAGCATATTAAAATTCTAAAGGTAAAATTAAACAATATGTTTTATTTTATTTTTTTAAAAAAAAATCTAATTCTAAATTCTAACTCTAATGTTTTAAGTATGTTATTATATTATGAATAAAAATAAATGGGCTTAACAAAAAAACAAAGGAGGTGTAAATTAAAAAGTATTTCAAATAGAATAAAGTATGAAGCCCAAGAATGCAAAGCCTAGATATAAACTCTAATTTCTAATTAAATAAATTAATATTATTAATTTGATTAAATAAATACTAAAGAATAAATAATAATAAAAAAATAAAAAAATAAAAAATAAATGAGGAAACGTCCCACTCCCACCCTTATAATTCTCGTGATTTTTTTTACTACATTTATTTAATAAAATAAAAAGCTAAAAAAGTGGAAGACCAAATCAAATTAACAAATGTTTAGAAAAAAAAATATTAATGTTAATAATATAAACAGAAATGAAAGAACATAATTTCACTTCTTATTTCTCCAACTTAAGCACTTTTTTTTTTACGGTCCGAATTCTACCATGCCTCCATGGCTATTCTCTCCCATCACTCTCTTCATCAATTTTCTTTCTGTAAACAAAACAAAAACCAGACATAAATGGTAAAATAAGAAATTAAACATGAACAAGAGATACCGAGAGTAATCGGATGGCGGATCTGGGATTAAGGGAGGCTACAGCGGCGTGTAGATTCGCGGCGGGCTTGCGGAGAAGATCATGGAGCGGTGGGTGTTGGGATGGTGGTGTTGTCGGCGGCGGATCTACATCATGGGGCGGTGATATTTGGAGATGTCGGTTGTCCGCATCGGAGGTACGGCAGCGTGGAGCTTCGTCGGAGGTTGCATCGGAGACCCTTCGCTGGAAGCTGGGGCGCGTCTACGGCTGTTGGCAGTGCTCGGTGGAGGTCCACGGCCGAAACAAATCGGGTTTACGGCTTGTTCGTGGCGGTCGACGATTTTGAATATCCTTATTTTTTTTCTTTTACTTTTTCCTGCAAGAAAAAAAAAAACTTTGTACCAATTATGAGTTCTGTTAGTTTGAAAAAAAAGTTGGTTTTAAAAAAAACAATTGTTTTAAAAGC
The DNA here is from genome assembly GCF_029867415.1 of Vicia villosa. Taxonomy (NCBI): domain Eukaryota; kingdom Viridiplantae; phylum Streptophyta; class Magnoliopsida; order Fabales; family Fabaceae; genus Vicia; species Vicia villosa. Next base: position 198,580 of record NW_026706216.1, on the reverse strand, counting down.
TAGGCTTTTGTTGGGTGATTTAAGGAGGAAGTTTTGGTTATTGAAATCGGTTTGGATGTAGATTAGTGTTATGTTTGTGATGTTGAAAGGTTTCTAATGGAGTTTGTGAGTTTGTGAGATTTATATTGTTAATGCAAAGTGGTAATGCTGAAGCTTTTGATGGGAACAATATGTACAAGGGTGGGTTTTTGTGTGGTTATAATGTTAGTAATTGAAATGTATACATGCTGAGGATCTGTTTGAAAAACGTGAACTTGTGGTATGTGAAAGAAGGGAAAAAAAAGGTTAGAGTTGGTTCGTGAGTGCCGATTAGGATTAGTGTCCAATGGCCTCCTCCTCTTGTGTAAAAATGTTCTACATTTATAAGGTGGAATTAGGTTAAATGAAGATGGAAAGAAATCATTTAGTCAGTCAAAATAATAAAACCCAAAAGAATCAAATATTATTTAATTTTAAGGATTAAGATTATTTTAAATAACTATAATGATTTTTTCCTAATATACTAATTTCTACCTAAAATGAGAACGAAAATTAAATCTTTATAAATCTTTTTATTTTTATGATTTTTTTTGTTATTTTTTGGATTAAAATGGAAAAAAGTTAAAAAAAGTATTTTTTAAATAATAAATAAATAAAATACGAAAATAATTTTTAATTAATAAAAAGAACTTTTTTTTTTTGTGTTTTTTTTTAATATAAAATAAAAATAAAATTAAGACTGTTAGAAGCAAATAAAAGGAAAAAAATGTTAGAGGTGGGATTTGAACCCGGGACCTTGCACTTGCAAACCTTACTTCCTTACCGACGGGGCTATGTCAATTATTTGAAATAAAATGACATATAAGAATATATGCGGGCAAATTTTTGGGTATGACAGCTGCCCCTGTTCAATCTTCTTAAACCTGAAGATGTAGATTGGCGTACTCGCCACTCGGAATCTGAAGGTGAAAGAGGATTGAACACTAAAATACCAAGAAATTTGCCCTTGCGGATGTAGGGATTTTTAGCGGAGATGGGCTTAGAGATGCCATCTAGCTGAGTGGGGGTCATGCTTCCCAGGGTGTGTATATGATGGATCTTCAGAATGTTTGGGGTTCAAGCTTCCAAACGTATATCTGGGATAGAGATTCATAGATGTTCGGGGTTCGAGCTTCCGAAACATCTACCATAGAATTCAGATCATTCGGGGTTCAAGCTTCCGAAACATATCTGCCGTAGATTTCAGAACATCCAGGGTTCAGGCTTCCGGAATATTTCTGTCGTAGAATTCAGATTATCTGGGGTTCAAGCTTCCGGAACATATCTGTTGTAAAATTTAGATCATTCGGGGTTCAAGCTTCCGAAACATGTCTGTCGTAGTTTTTCAGAACATCCGGGGTTCATGCTTCCGGAACGTTTCTGGCATAGAATTCAGATCATCCGGGGTTCAAGCTTCCGGAACATATCTGCTGTGGAATTCAGATCATTCGGGGTTCAAGCTTCCGAAACATGTCTGTCGTAGTTTTTCAGAACATCCGGGGTTCATGCTTCCGGAACGTTTCTGGCATAGAATTCAGATCATCCGGGGTTCAAGCTTCCGGAACATATCTGCTGTAGAATTCAGATCATTCGGGGTTCAAGCTTCCGAAACATGTCTGTCGTAGTTTTTCAGAACATTCGGGGTTCATGCTTCCGAAACGTTTCTGGCGTAGAATTCAGATCATCCGGGGTTCAGGCTTCCGGAACATATCTGGCGTAGAATTCAAAACATCCGGGGTTCAAGCTTCCGGAGTGAATTTCTTCAGGAATCTGGGGTTCAAGCTTCCAGATTGTATATTTGATAGCGATTGATTTGTTGATGATATTTTCCTGACTGGTTGGTCGACCTGAAAGGAAAAGTTAGCTTTTGTGCAATGTCATGATGCATGTAATGTATTGTATGTTTTTTTTTAAATGAATGAGAGTGTTATGCATATGCCATGAGATATATGATGCATGAATGCAAAATGTTGTTTAATGATGACAGTAAATTGTAGCAATGTTTGGCGGGGAAAATAAATCCCTGTCTGTTCAGCGCCTTTGAGAGATTATTTGAATCTCGACTTGACTGCCCCAGATGAATTGGATAATAACATGTCATGCCCCTTGTACAGATTGGCGTTTTAACCAAATGAGTCATTTGTAGGAAAATTTTCTGCTTTTGACGTGCTTTTGAAGCAACTTTGTCTGTCGGGAGGACTTTCTAGGATTTGTGTTATCATAAGCAACATACCCCTGTATCATGAACTTAGGGATGATGCCCCTGATTGATCAGGGTTTGAGGTAATTTCAACTGTGCTTGGGCAAATGCCCCTGATTGCCCAACGCTTCTGAGAGACTCTTCGAATCTTGACCTGATTGCCCTAGATATCTGAGCGCTTACTCAATGGAGTATTTCGACTGCTTTTGTGCCCCTAAGGGTGATCAGAATTTGAGATATTCTCGCTCGACCTCAACGGAGTTCTAAAGACAACTTGTCCCTTGAGAGGATTAGACTTCTTATCTGCAGCTCATGATGGAAGCTTTCCTGGTGTCAAGTACTAGTTCATATGCAAAGAATGTTTAGTATGAGAAATATAATTTTAATGCAAAGTTCATGTTTGTCTTGAAGTTTTAAAAAGAATTTTTTTTTTGAAAGGATGTCAAAACCTCGATTTTTGTGTAAGGTGGTGTGATACCAACTCAAACGTTTTAGCAAAACTCCTAGGAGTCGGTTTACCATATTCTCGTTACGGTATGCTTTCGAATTAACCCTGCCTCAATTAGGACTTTTGAGGGTTGTAACGTGGCCAGATTCATGGGTTTAGAAAAAAAAAGATTTTTAGGCTCAAAATTTTATTGGTGCCCACCCCCTTCGTGATTTTCTCCAACCTAAGTTCAGTTAACTCGATGCAAGTATTCATCCTTCAAGAGGAGTTTGAGACGATTGAGGAGTCAATTAGGTATTTGGACATGGAAGTCACTCTACCTTTTGCATTTGGTGTCTGATCACACGTTCTTGAATTTATAGTCACGCGACTTTTCCCTTTTGTTGAGGATCTTTTTATTTCTCTAAATTTTGCCTAGACAAATTCTTTTGAATTATGATTTTGATGTCCAGCGGGATGCCCTAATTTTTGCCTAAGTCACTTGTTTTCAACTTTGTTGACTTAGCGGGCTTTCTTTTCTCTCTTTCTTTTCGATTCATTTTTCTCTTTTTTTTTTGAACAAGTCGTATGAGACGTCTTCAATTTATTATCATTGGAAAGATTGTGACTGCCTCATTTCTTGGTTGACGAGGGATAGTCGTTGTTGTACCGTCATATTTTGACCTCCTATTGTGCGAGAGATGACCATTGCGGTCTCGACTTTTTCTCAACCTTTTGAAGGATAACCATTTTTGTTTCCTTAGGTGCGAGCTCCTCCTGAATTTTGAACACCCAATCAGGTTAACTGAACACTACCCTGCCCCTAGGTTAAATGTGAGGGTTTTTTCGTATAGAAAAGAAACTCCTACTTCAAGGCTCAAAAGGGGTTGGCAAGGGATTAACTTCCTTATATCTCCAGTGTTTGGGAATTTGAAACAATGCCTGTACATCATCAACAGGGTTTTACTCGAAAGCACACCATTTGAGATTATTGGTATTATGTGTTCGTCATTCTCCCTTCAGAGTCATCATGCTTTATCATTGAGAGTTTGGTATCACAAGCAAATAAGAACATATTAGAGCGAGAGAGAATGAACTTTTTCAAGACAAACACATCCAATGCATCGTTATTATAGTTCAAAAACAAACAAGTATTGCATATAGACAGTATTGAACAAGAACAAGAAAGATTACGCCTAAAAATGCATGAGAAATTACGAATTGCCAATATTGAGATTTTCTCCGTATGGACTTATTGCTTCAGAAGGTCCATTGAGTCGAAGGAGAACTTCAAATATGGCCTGCAGGTGTGAAAATGATAGCCTTTGCATCAATCAGGTCTTGTACCTTATCTCGGACTGGTTGGCATTTATCGATCGACTGACCAAGTGCCCCAGAGAGGAAACCAAACCAAACGTTCGTATCTGAACTACAGATTACTTCCAAGAAGAAGATTCTGACGAAGCCACAAAGGAGTTGTAAGTATCAAGCTTTAGGGATTTGAGGTAGAAAATGAGAAGCTCGTTGTCTGGAAACCTGTTATGCAATGATATGTATGCAAATGCATATGCAATGCTTTCAAGGATCTTTTTGGAACCTAGTTTGCAACATTGACATGTAGTTGCAGCTTTGTTGAAGAACTTCGACTTCCGTCTTTGAACGTCCTTATTTAAGAATCAGGCTCACCATATCCAGTGGGTCATAGCCTCTGATTCGGGATACCTCTGAATTTGAAGGTACATGGCTAGAGGAAAATAAATCCTCTTGCCCCTTGATAGGTATGGTGCCTATAAACTGAAGACACATGGCTAGAGGAAAATAAATCCTCTTGCCCCTTGTTAGGAATCTGGCTCTTGAGGATGGCACCTGGAATTGCGCGCCCTAAATACTTGAGATCCTTGAAAAAGGTTAGTTAGGTAAAGAGTTCAAGTTGTTAGCGTACACAAAAATCCTGCAAGGAAACCAAGCGGTTAGGGTATAAACAAATCCAAACGGTTAGTGTATAAACAAATCCTGCAAGGAAACCAAACGGTTAGATAATGAATACAAACAAGTCACACAAGTAGCCTTAGGTTTAAAGGCTTGCATGAAGTTCAAAGGTAAGTACCCTCCCCACTGAAGTTTAGTTGGTTCAACCTGTCCTAGATAAAGATCGGGTTCTAGGGTGCTCATATCCTTGATCTTTCTCGTGGGCATTGTCTCAACATAGCACTCAATCGGCCAGCCAAAAGCATCCCTTGAGTCCAATCTCAATGAGTGTAGCATCGAGTATCAACCGGCTTCAGTCAGGAATCTAAAGCCAGCTATCTCGCTACTTCCTATAGGCCAAAGTCAAGTTCAACTAAGGTTCTAAGGGCAAATTAGTGCTCATGACACCACGCGGTAGCCAAATGTCTCCTCGATCAGATTCAAGGGCCATCAGGACAAACCAAAGCGTCGCACTAACGGTGGCCACCAGTTCAACCATAACGATACATGTCGTACAGTTTTCCTGGTCTCATGCCACATACTTAAGGTACACTAGATCCGGGTGTAGGATCTTTCACACAGTAGAATGCCCAAAACAGCCTTTAAAGATAAAACAAACAAACAAACAATTATTAAAGTGAACTAGCTCTAAGGTAACCCCTCTTTTTATTCATCCCCAGCAGAGTCGCCAGTTCTGTAACTCGGTGAACTGACTTTTATTTTTAATAAGCAACCAATGTTGCGGTAAGCATGAGTCGCCACCGACTTTTATTTTGTCCAATTTTAGGAAAGGTAAAAAGTACAGAAAAAGACCTTTTAAAAAGAAAACGGGCTCGGGGGGTAAGTTATGAAAAGGGAAGGTGCAAGCACCCTTTTCATCCGTAGTTACCTACGGGCTCTTAGTTTGCTTAGCTCATGTTTGTTTTTGTTCGTTTGAAAAGAGTTTTTTTGAATAAAAGGACTTTAGCTTAAAAGCGTAGCCTTTGTTTTTGAAAAGGAGTGTGAAAGTAGTTTTGGATTTGAGCAAGCAATCTAAGAGCACTACCCTAATAGTTGGTCTTTTTCTATGCTTTTTAAAGTTCCTAGGACTATCCGTACTATGTAGAAGTAGGTAGTCCTTGTTTATATTGGACGTGCGGGTCATCGAAGGGTCATCGGATGGTCGTTGAAGGCAACAAGTAGAGGTACCCTTAGCAATTTCGAAGGGACGATCGTCACTTTTTCGTAGGCAACAGTCGAGGGTCATCGAGGGACTTAGTGACGATTTTATATCGAGGGACTTTTGCTAGTGGGAACCTCTACATTTCGAGGGACACGACCTTATAATCGAAGGCAACCAAAGAGGGGCGTACCCTAGAGGTGCGTGAGTGCGAGTGTGTTATATTCAGATATTTATCTTGATGTTAGTGGGCTAACGGTTGATTTTAGTCTTGTCACTCCCTAATTTACTAACCACGCAATAAATATTGTGCAGGAATTAAAGTGCATTACAAGTTTAGGGATGTGGGATTTACAATAAACACCTGTAGGGGGTATGCGAAAAATGAAAAAGTCCTAATTAACTATTACAATCCCAAATTAATTAAAATTGCAATTTATAAATATCCATAAAATGCGAGAGTCTCAATATCAAGTGGTACCTTGCAATCAACAAAAAGTGTTAGTCACGAATATATAAAAGGATGCATGAAAAATGAGAAGAAAAAAATATATATTAACAATAATAATAATTAAGATTAACTACAAAATAAGCATATTAAAATTCTAAAGGTAAAATTAAACAATATGTTTTATTTTATTTTTTTAAAAAAAAATCTAATTCTAAATTCTAACTCTAATGTTTTAAGTATGTTATTATATTATGAATAAAAATAAATGGGCTTAACAAAAAAACAAAGGAGGTGTAAATTAAAAAGTATTTCAAATAGAATAAAGTATGAAGCCCAAGAATGCAAAGCCTAGATATAAACTCTAATTTCTAATTAAATAAATTAATATTATTAATTTGATTAAATAAATACTAAAGAATAAATAATAATAAAAAAATAAAAAAATAAAAAATAAATGAGGAAACGTCCCACTCCCACCCTTATAATTCTCGTGATTTTTTTTACTACATTTATTTAATAAAATAAAAAGCTAAAAAAGTGGAAGACCAAATCAAATTAACAAATGTTTAGAAAAAAAAATATTAATGTTAATAATATAAACAGAAATGAAAGAACATAATTTCACTTCTTATTTCTCCAACTTAAGCACTTTTTTTTTACGGTCCGAATTCTACCATGCCTCCATGGCTATTCTCTCCCATCACTCTCTTCATCAATTTTCTTTCTGTAAACAAAACAAAAACCAGACATAAATGGTAAAATAAGAAATTAAACATGAACAAGAGATACCGAGAGTAATCGGATGGCGGATCTGGGATTAAGGGAGGCTACAGCGGCGTGTAGATTCGCGGCGGGCTTGCGGAGAAGATCATGGAGCGGTGGGTGTTGGGATGGTGGTGTTGTCGGCGGCGGATCTACATCATGGGGCGGTGATATTTGGAGATGTCGGTTGTCCGCATCGGAGGTACGGCAGCGTGGAGCTTCGTCGGAGGTTGCATCGGAGACCCTTCGCTGGAAGCTGGGGCGCGTCTACGGCTGTTGGCAGTGCTCGGTGGAGGTCCACGGCCGAAACAAATCGGGTTTACGGCTTGTTCGTGGCGGTCGACGATTTTGAATATCCTTATTTTTTTTCTTTTACTTTTTCCTGCAAGAAAAAAAAAAACTTTGTACCAATTATGAGTTCTGTTAGTTTGAAAAAAAAGTTGGTTTTAAAAAAAACAATTGTTTTAAAAGCTAGGCTTTTGTTGGGTGATTTAAGGAGGAAGTTTTGGTTATTGAAATCGGTTTGGATGTAGATTAGTGTTATGTTTGTGATGTTGAAAGGTTTCTAATGGAGTTTGTGAGTTTGTGAGATTTATATTGTTAATGCAAAGTGGTAATGCTGAAGCTTTTGATGGGAACAATATGTACAAGGGTGGGTTTTTGTGTGGTTATAATGTTAGTAATTGAAATGTATACATGCTGAGGATCTGTTTGAAAAACGTGAACTTGTGGTATGTGAAAGAAGGGAAAAAAAAGGTTAGAGTTGGTTCGTGAGTGCCGATTAGGATTAGTGTCCAATGGCCTCCTCCTCTTGTGTAAAAATGTTCTACATTTATAAGGTGGAATTAGGTTAAATGAAGATGGAAAGAAATCATTTAGTCAGTCAAAATAATAAAACCCAAAAGAATCAAATATTATTTAATTTTAAGGATTAAGATTATTTTAAATAACTATAATGATTTTTTCCTAATATACTAATTTCTACCTAAAATGAGAACGAAAATTAAATCTTTATAAATCTTTTTATTTTTATGATTTTTTTTGTTATTTTTTGGATTAAAATGGAAAAAAGTTAAAAAAAGTATTTTTTAAATAATAAATAAATAAAATACGAAAATAATTTTTAATTAATAAAAAGAACTTTTTTTTTTTGTGTTTTTTTTTAATATAAAATAAAAATAAAATTAAGACTGTTAGAAGCAAATAAAAGGAAAAAAATGTTAGAGGTGGGATTTGAACCCGGGACCTTGCACTTGCAAACCTTACTTCCTTACCGACGGGGCTATGTCAATTATTTGAAATAAAATGACATATAAGAATATATGCGGGCAAATTTTGGGGTATGACACACTTCATGCCCTAACACGAATGAAATGATGGCAGTTGGGGTAACCGTTGCATGTACCCAGAAATCCTTCACAAGTTCAGGATAAATTGGACCAACCAATCTATCAAGATACTTAGACCATCCTTTCTCAAAGATTCTTGCATCACATTTAAAGCCATTTGCTTTTAGGTTGTTGATGTCCACAGCAGATTCACATAGGACTTCCAGTTCTTTCGTGGGTATTAAGCATGTTTTCAATGGAGCATACTCATATTTGCGTAGAAGGATCTGTGTAGAAGTGAGCCTTTCTTTTGAGTTCGATGAACAAGAAGATGAGTTCATGATGATTATGCTTTGAGATCAAATCAAAAACTAGGGTTAAAAAAAATGCAACGAAGGGGATGCACAAGAAAGAGAGAAAGAGAGAAAAAGAAGGAATGAAGATGAAGCGGGTTATTTAAATGATTTGAAAATAAAGAAATCATTATGCATTTAATGAGAAATGACATTAGGAGAGAGATCATGGTAAATGAAATGATTTAACACAGTTACCTAGGTCGGCGTCTTTTCAACTGCACGCTTTGTACTAACCGTACAGACACGTGTTCACCATCAGATAATAGATGACAGCTGTAATTTTCCTGAATAGACTGTACGCCTTCTGATTCTGATCACTGCTTCTGATTGTCATTCTTTAGAAATGATCTTGTTCTGATAGGATCATCTTTCTTTCCAAGGATCACATCTTCTGAATGAGCTGAGGCAAGTATAGGTGATCTTCTGATAGTTGCTTCTTTAGAAATCCTAAGATTCTCTAAAGATGCAGCAACTTGATCTTCTGATCCATTGCTTCTGAGACTGCCAGCTTCTGCAGCTTTGCTTCTTGGTTCTTCAACTTCTGAGATATCAATATCAAAATCTGCAAAATTCTCAAACTGCTTTGGTTTTTCAAGACCAAGCTTATCATCAAACCTGATATTGATTGATTCTTCTACAATCAATGTTTCAGTATTGTATACTCTGTAGCCTTTAGAGCGTTCAGAATATCCAAGAAGGAAACATTTTTGTGCTTTGGAATCAAACTTACCAAGATGATCTTTAGTATTCAGAATAAAACATACACATCCAAAAGGATGGAAATATGAAATGTTGGGCTTTCTGTTCTTCCACAATTCATAAGGTGTCTTATTTAGAATAGGTCTGATAGAGATTCTATTCTGAATATAGCATGCAGTGTTAATTGCTTCAGCCTAGAAATGCTTAGCCATATTGGTTTCATTGATCATGGTTCTGGCCATTTCTTGTAGAGTCCTATTCTTTCGCTCTACAACTCCATTTTGCTGTGGAGTTCTGGGGCAAGAGAAATCATGGGCAATACCATTTTCTTTGAAGAACTCCTCAAAGAATCTGTTCTCAAATTCGCCACCATGATCACTTCTAACCTTTATGATTTTACACTCTTTCTCAGATTGAATCTGAGTGCAGAATTCAAAGAACACTGAATGAGACTCATCCTTGTGTTTCAAGAACTTTACCCACGTCCAGCGGCTATAATCATCAACGATGACTAATCCATATTTCTTCCCTCTGACAGATGCTGTTTTGACTGGGCCAAACAGATCAATGTGTAAGAGTTCTAACGGCCTTGAGGAAGAAACAACATTCTTAGACTTGAATGCAGGTCTGGAGAACTTGCCCTTCTGACATGCTTCACAAAGAGCATCTGATTTGAATTTCAGATTTGGGAGTCCTCTGACCAGATTTAGTTTGTTAATCTGAGAAATCTTTCTCAAACTAGCATGTCCTAATCTTCTGTGCCAGACCCATTGCTCTTCAGAAACAGACATAAGACAAGTCACCTTCTGATTCTTAAGATCCTGAAGATCTGTCTTATAAATGTTGTTCTTTCTCTTGCCTGTAAATATGATTGAGCCATCCTTCTGACTTACAGCCTTGCAAGACTTTTGATTGAAGATTATATCATAACCATTGTCACTTAATTGACTTATGGACAATAAGTTATGCGTTAATCCTTCTACAAGAAGTACATTAGTTATGGAAGGAGAGTTACCAAGACTTATGGTTTCAGAGCCAATGATTTTGCCCTTCTGATCTCCTCCAAACTTGACTTCTCCACCTGGTTTAAGCACCAGGTCTTGGAATGTAGACCTTCTTCCCGTCATGTGTCGCGAGCACCCAGAGTCCAGGTACCATGACATTTTGCTTTCTGTCCTCTTTGCCGCCAAGGATATCTGCAACAGAAATTATCTTCTCCTTAGGTACCCACAATTTCTTGGGTCCTTTCTTGTTAGTTCTCCTCAAGTTCTGATTGAACTTGGGTTTAGCAAAATATTTAGCAGGAGGAACAGTATGATACTTCTTATTCTGAGTTCCATGATATTTCTTAGGTTGTGTCACATGCTTCTTGGTGTGTGTTATGTGAAAACTTTGTGCATGTGATGTGTGCTTAATATCATGGGAGTGGCCAAATTTAAATTGGTTATACAGAGGCTTGTATGATATTTTCATATCATCCACAGATTCAAGCTTGTATGGGATTTCACCCTCATAACCAATGCCAACTCTCTTGTTCCCAGACACAGCATATATCATAGAAGCTAGCCGACTTCTGCCAATACTTCTAGATAAGAACTTCCTGAAACTTAAATCATATTCTTTCAGAATATGATTCAGACTGGGAGTGGATTTTTCTGAATCAGAAGGAGATCCAACATTATTGGATAATTTTAAAACTTTTTCTTTTAATTCAGAATTTTCCAACTCAAGCTTCTTAGTTTCAAATTCAAACTGCTTTTTCAGCTTTTTGTATTTGATACTAAGATGAGCCTTGAGTTCCAGAAGTTCTGTTAAACTGGAAACTAACTCTTCTCTAGATAGTTCAGAAAATACCTCTTCAGAATCTGATTCTGATGTAGATTCTGACCCATCACCTTTTGTCGCCATCAGCGCAAAGTTTGCCTGCTCTCCTTCAGAGTCTGATCCTGATTCTGATTCAGAATCATCCCATGTTGCCATAAGACCTTTCTTCTTATGAAACTTCTTCTTGGGATTCTCCTTCTAAAGTTTCGGACACTCATTCTTGTAATGTCCAGGCTCATTGCACTCATAACAGACAGCCTTCTTCTTGTCAGATCTTCTGTCACCAGAAGATTCTCCTCGTTCAAATTTCTTTGAACTTCTGAAGCCTCTGAACTTCCTTTGCTTGCTCTTCCAGAGTTGGTTTACCCTTCTGGAGATCATGGACAGTTCATCTTCTTCTTCAGATTCTGATTCTTCAGGATCTTCTTCTCTAGCCTGAAAAGCGTTAGTGCATTTTTTAACATTAGACTTTAAAGCAATAGACTTACCTTTCTTCTGAGGTTCATTAGCGTCAAGTTCAATCTCATGACTCCTCAGGGCACTGATCAGCTCTTCCAAAGAAACTTCATTCAGATTCTTCGCAATCTTGAATGCAGTCACCATTGGGCCCCATCTTCTGGGCAAACTTCTGATGATCTTCTTTACATGATCAGCCTTGGTGTAGCCTTTGTCGAGAACTCTTAATCCAGCAGTCAGAGTTTGAAGTCTTGAAAACATCTTCTCAATGTCTTCATCATCCTCCATCTTGAAGGCTTCATATTTCTGGATTAGAGCAAGAGCTTTAGTCTCCTTGACTTGAGCATTTCCCTCATGGGTCATTTTCAATGACTCATATATATCATGGGCAGTTTCCCTGTTAGATATCTTCTCATACTCAGCATGAGAGATAGCATTCAGCAAAACAGTCCTACATTTATGATGATTCTTGAAATCTTTCTTTTGATCATCAGTCATTTCACTTCTCGTGAGCCTTACACCAGTAGCTTTAACAGGATGTTTGTAACCATCCAACAGAAGATCCCATAGATCAGCATCTAGACCAAGAAAGTAACTTTCCAGTTTATCTTTCCAGTATTCAAAGTTTTCACCATCAAATACTGGTGGTCTAGTATAACCATTGTTACCGTTGTATTGCTCTGTAGAGCCAGATGTAGATGCAGCTGGATTTGTTGGAACTTCACCAGCCATCTTTTACTGAAGCGTTTTTCTCTTCCTGGATCTTTTCTAAACACGGTTAAGTGCTTGCACCTTAGAACCGGCGCTCTGATGCCAATTGAAGGATAGAAAAACACTTAGAAAGGGGGGTTTGAATAAGTGTAGTCTTAAAAACTTGAACGATAAAAATAAATTGCACAGTTATTTTTATCCTGGTTCGTTGTTAAGTAAAGTACTCCAGTCCACCCCCGCGGAGTGATTTACCTCACCTGAGGATTTAATCCACTAAACGCAACAGATTACAATGGTTTTCCACTTAGCCCACGACTAAGTCTTCTAGAGTATCCTGATCACAACCTGATCACTCTAGGAACAAATGCTTAGACACAAGCTAAGACTTTCTTAGAGTATCCTGACCACCACGTGATCACTCCTATTACAACTGCTTAGACACAAGCTAAGACTTCCTAGAGTATCCTGATCAACACTTGATCACTCTAGTTACTTACAAATTAATGTAATCAAATAAGAGTTTTACAATGCTTCTAAAAAGCTATAATCACAACAGTGATATATCTCTTAACGTTTAAGCTTAATCTCACTAATATATTACAACAACAATGTAGTGAGCTTTGATGAAGATGAAGTTTCTGAGCTTTGAATTTGAACAGCGTTTCAGCAAGTTAATTGTTAGCTAATCGTCAACCTTGCTTCTCATCAGAACTTCATATTTATAGGCACTTGAGAAGATGACCGTTGGGCGCATTTAATGCTTTGCGTGTTCCGTACAGCTTTATATTTAATGTTTCACGCTTTTGTCAACTACCTCGAGCCTTGTTCACGCTGTGTCTACTGACGTTGCCTTTAATAGCTTCCAACGTTCCTTTTGTCAGTCAGCGTAGCCAGCCACTTGTACTTTCTTCTGATCTGATGTTTGTGAATAAAATATTTGAATATCATCAGAGTCAAACAGCTTGGTGCATAGCATCTTCTTGTCTTCTGACCTTGAAGTGCTTCTGAGCGTGATACCATGAGAACTTCAGTGCTTCTGCTTCTGATCTCAAGTTCTTCTGATGCTTTCATAGACCCATGTTCTGATTCTTCCTTGACCATCTTCTGATGTCTTGCCAGACCATGTTCTGATGTTGCATGCTGAACCTTCTGAGACAAAGCTTCTGAGCGCTGATTTGTGCATACTCTTTATATATTTCCGGAAAGGGAAATTGCAATGTATTAGAGTACCACATTATCTCACACAATTCATATCCTTGTTATCATCAAAACTAAGAATATTGATCAGAACAAATCTTGTTCTAACAGAACTTACGAGAAAAAGAAGAAAGACGGTTATATCTCCATATTCGCACTCATGAAGCAGCCTCCACTAAATCAGCCATAACTCTTTGCTCGTAACTCTGATTCAGGTAATTCTCAAAGATTTGAATTCTACACAAAATTATCTTTGATTTGGTATGTTATTTCGTCCTAATAGCTTGTTTATTTATGGAGAAAGACGAGTTTGAAGTTGGTTGATTCTTGCTGAATTGTCTAGAAGTGGAGTTACGGATTTGATGAAGATGAAGGTGAAGCTTTGGCTATTATGGGAATTCAATGGCAGCAAGAACAAAATCTTAACCTCCATTTAAGTAAGGTGAGTCCTTAGTTAGAGACCATGGGGAAATTTGCATGCAAGGGTTTGTGATGGGATTTGGGGTTTGAGTGATAATCCATGAATCCATGATGATAAGCATGTTTATGGGATAATTTGTTAGTTGTTTAGGTTGTATACTGGTTGTGTTTGCCTTAAGATCATTGCATGTAAGTGGATTAAAGGGATTATAGTACCCCATTGCAGAACTAAGACGTTCTGAGTTTTTCTGAGAAATCGCAAGCCCGCTAAGCGGACTCATGTCGCTTAGCGGATGCTGTTTGCAAATTCAGAGTTATCGCGAGTCCGCTAAGAGGATAATGTATGATGCAAAAAAATGTTTTCTTCCCCTGAATACAGTACTGGTTTCTTAGTTAGAACCATACTCCTCCCCGATTATTAGTTCATAAATTGGTTTGTTTGACTCCACCACCAAACAAGCCTTTAGGTTCCCATGTTTTATAATTCTTAGTAGAATTTCATGCTGTATTTTATATGGATCATCTTGTAACTTTTGATTTTGTATGTACTCAATATTAGTTTTAACGTTTCATCCATAATATATTAGTCAGTTATGTATGGGGTGTTACAATACTCTATACTCGTACTTATGCATAATAGATACTAATGCATTAACATTTAGTTTGAAGGTATTTAAATATTTTAAAAAGCTTATTTTCTATGACGTAAAAATTTTCTAATTGATATAATTTATTTATTAATTTTATTGAGATCCTATAAAATTGAGAATTTCTGTGTTGTCTCCTTTAGCTTTAAAATGTCTATATGTTTTCAAAATTGGTTATTATAAAAACATTTTTCAAAGTATTAAAAGATTATTCAAATTTGTTTTTTATAAATTGAAAAATCAGATTTTACATTCTATGACATAAGCATACATTATTGAAGATCAAAACATAGTCAAAATTGAAATTTTTTCAAAAAGTTATATTTTAAAAATTAAATTTATAAAAAGATGAGTGAAATTGCTTCAAATTTAAGTGTTTTTTTATTTTAATATCCAAAATGAAATTATAATAGCATGATGAAATAGCAAAAATGATATTTTAAGAAGAATTATTCAAACAAAATTTTCATCTAACTCTTTTTCAAAAAAATTCTTTGCAAATATTCTTTTGTTTTATGAATTTTATTCATTTCTTTGGTCTTGGTTTCCGGTAAAAGGAATGTCAATTTTATCTTTTGAGTTTCATTTTCCATAAACAATTTTGTACATGAAAATAAATATTAACAATGATTTATTCTAGGATTCAATACTAGTTTTGAGAGTCAAACATGAGTTCTTTTTATTAAACATTGCTTAATTGGTGAACCAGGACCTTCACAAATTTGTTGCATATCACAATACCCTACAGACTGCCCCTCAGATTTCAAAGCCAAATGATTTACTAAAGGTGGAGCATATTCCTATATGCAACGATAAGAATTGTGTTGTTGTTTAACATAATAAAGCTAGTGTATCTTTGAAATTGTAAAAAAATAATGAAAAATGTAAAAGATGTCTAATTGTAACATAGTTGTGGTTGAATGAAAAAATATCAAATAAGAAATATGAAGTTATTTTTTATATAGTTGAAGATTGGTATCCAATCGTAACGCTAATTCATTTGAAGATCAATCGCACCATCTACTTGTAGCATTACAAGAAAAATACCAACTGATCGGTCACCATTTCTATAAAATTATGTCTTTCATCCAGCACAAATTCATCATCTCGGTAACATATTTGGTTGTTTTATTTCTTTTTAAGTTAAGTTTATCATAGTTATTAAGTTATAGTATTGAATTGCATTTGGTTTAAAGTTTATGTCAAAAGATCCTCTTTATGCTTTTGTTTGGTAGTGTTTGTGTGATAGGTTGATGCGTGTGATCAGAGGAACTAATGGCAGGACTTGAGGGACTCCGGAAGGCTGAAATATGGGAATTATTGAAGAATCAGGAGGTCAACACGGGCACCCGTGTAAATCAACACGGCCCGTGTTGAAAGCTTCAGGAAAAAAGTGAACGAGCGTAAGTCAGTGAATCAACACGGGCACCCGTGTTAATCAACACGACCCGTGTTGATAGGTCTGGGCAGATTTTTAACACCACGTGAGTCAGTGGATCAACACGGGCACTCGTGTTAATCAACACGACCCGTGTAGATGGAGGCGAAGGAAAGATGTCACTTTGGATCTGTTTAAGTTGTCTGGTCATGAAGGGCACTGTAGACTTTTTGCTGACACTAATGTTGATACTATTTAAACACAGTTAATGCAAGGAGAGAAACACTTTTTGACGGACAAGGGAAAAGAATACAATCAAAGATTGGAGAAAGGAAGGGTTTGGGAGAGCAAAGATCTTCATGAACGGAAGCAATTGAAGATTCAATCTCCTCCAATTTCTTGTAATGTCTTTATTCAGTATTGTGTTTTCTTTGAATACTATGAGTAGCTAAACCCCCCAATGCTAAGGGGTGGCTTTGATTTTACTTTGTAATGAATCTGAGTTTGTAATTGCAATAACTATCATGTTTTCTCGTTGTTAATTTTTTCTCTTGATGTTTGTAATGCTTTTCCTTTTGGACAAATTGGAATTGATGTATGATTATCGTTTAGGTTAGACCACCATTGATAATGCTTTCATGAGAATATGCTATAATAGATATTACCTAGGACTAGGAATACCTTATAGCAATCAGATATTCTTGATCACTTAATTGCTTGAATTCATTGTAAACTTCTAAGGACTTAGGGTTTAGGATGAAGGATCAAAGGTTTGTTCACTAAGGACTTAGGATCAAACAACCTTAAGAACCGATAATTGAAAATTGAAAATAAGTTGTTGCAATAGAAATTCCAGAGTTGTTACTGAGTTAATCATCCATTATCCCTAGCATGTTACTCAAATTTGTTAAAGAGTCTATTTTATTTACTGCTTATTTTACTTTTCGCTAAGTGATAATCACTAAACAAAACCCAATTGAAGTTTTTGTTTTATTGAACCTTGAATTGAACTCATTATTCCTACGCAGTCCCTGAGATCGATACTCGGGGAATCTTCCATATTATTACAAGAGGAAAAATAGTACACTTGCTATTGTACCGATCACCAACTAATATAGAATTTTGTAACGCAAATATATTTCATCAAAAAATATTTCATAAACATTTTGATAAACATATTTAACTTATTTGGGAAGAAATTGAAATTTCTTCTCCGATTTAAAAACAAATGGTTTTCATATCAAATTTCAAATTTTTTATATTTTCTTATCAACTTGTTCAAATAAGTTGATATTTTAATTCAAAATTTAGTAGAAAACGGTGGGAATCTTAAAATCAATATTGTGTCTATGTTCATAATATTTTTTCAATCTCAATTTATTATATTTTATATTTATTTAATTTTTATCTGTAACACCACTAATTGTCTAAGCATAATTATGTCCATATAAGGAATTACTAAGAAGAAGCAAGTGGACTAGTTAGAAATAAAAGCGAATTGTTAGAATGGAAGGAGATTGGTTAGAAACTAACCAAATGGCAAAAGAGTAAATAAGTCTTAGTTGGAGGGCATATTGGACAATTATCCTTGTTACATGGAACCTAAGGCTAGTGCTAGAATATTATATTCTAAATCAGAATTTTGGGTAAGGAAAAGAACTAGAGGCAGGGAAGAGAAAGAAGAACTTATATATCAAGTTTCATTTTCGAAACAATGGAGCAACTCCCACAAATCATGCCATAACCTTCTGCTCGCAACTTTGATTCATGTGATTCTCGAAGTTTTGGATTCTTCAAGAATTTTCCTTCGATTTGATATATAAATTCATACTCATAGCTTGTTTATTGATGTAGAAAAACGAGTTTGATGTGGATGGATCCATGCTAAATTTGAGTAGAATGATGGTTACGGGTTTGGTGAAGATTAAGGTGAAGCTTTGACTATGGTGGGAGTTCAATGACAGCAAGAACATTATCTTAACCTCCATTTAGGCACGGTGAGTTCTTAGTTAGAGACTTTGGGGGAATTATGGGAAACTGCATATTTGGGGTTTTGGGATTGTGAGAGAAATCCATGAAATCCATGATGCTAAAACATGTCTAAGTAAAATTTGTTGGTTGTTTGTGATACCTATTATATGTATATACTGTTATAAGTTTCATGCAGGTGGATAAAGGGGTTGGAAATACCCCATAACAGAACTGATACATTCTGAGTTTTTCTGAGAAATCGCTACTCCGCTAAGCAGGCTAAAGGTCGCTTAGCGGATGCTGTTTACAATTTTAGAAAGTTGCGAGCCCGCTAAGCGGACTATGATCGCTTAGCGGATGCTGTTTGATGCAGAAATTCTCTCTTCCTCCCTTAAGCGCAGTTTGGTCCCGTAGTTTGAACCGGACTTCTCCCCGACTAATAATGCATACCTGTAGGCTATATGCGATGCCCGATAACATGAAATTTCAGTGTTTTATCCGATTATTTGTATATGTAAATTATGCATACTGTTATGTATGTTAGCTTTTTGTTCTTGACTACTCCTTTATGCTAAAACATGAATATCATGATGTGATAAAGTATAAATAATTGTTGATGCCCGTTGTTTCGGTTAAACATTCAAGATTGTTGCTTTGTGTGTTTCGACGTTTGTTATGCGTGTGGTATGCTAGAATAAAAGTGGACCACTACTAGGTGGTAAGGCACTATTGTGTATGGACTAGTTTCCGATAATACCATTGTAGTGTACTTGTGTGGGTCTGGAGGCATTTACCCCCTTGGCGTTAACACACTTGGCGTTCTTGGTATGATAAACACACCTGAGCTACCATTGC
The DNA here is from genome assembly GCF_029867415.1 of Vicia villosa. Taxonomy (NCBI): domain Eukaryota; kingdom Viridiplantae; phylum Streptophyta; class Magnoliopsida; order Fabales; family Fabaceae; genus Vicia; species Vicia villosa. The sequence goes on along the minus strand of NW_026706216.1, from coordinate 179,753 downwards.
AGTGTGCTTGCGGGGGTATGGAGACATTTACCCACTTGGAGTTAACACACTTGGCGTTCTTGCTACAGTAGAGTAGTGATGCCAATTAGGCGATATCACATGGATAACTCATCTCTAGTGGTGCCACGTAGGCTACACCACTAGGCTCCTACCCGAATGAGATTGTGTAGTCATTTAGGCGTATTCGCACTTGCGGAACCCATATTGCATTTGGATGATGACGGGGCTGTGATGTCGTGTAGGCAATGTCACCGCTGTAACTCATCACGGATATAATTCCATATAGGATATGTCTGTTTCATCTAATGATGGTCTTGTGCGAGTCTTCTTGATGACAGACACTTGGTTACTCACCGAGGGTATGTGTGCAACCTAGGTAGATTGGTTGTTGCCACTTCTGGATTCCCCGTACATGGGTATGGGTTTGCATACGTGTTTGTTGTACTATTTGTGTACTTGTGATATGATGACTCCTATGGTGGATGATTCGTGTGTTTGCTCTGTTCTTGTATTGGATGTAAGGATAAACCCCAGATCATTGGTGGATTTGGTTTTGTGATGCATGTACCCTGTAGAACCGAGGGGATCCATATGATAGGAGGACTCATGATTCGCTGTCGCGCGCGGATGAAAAACGAGTTATTTTGAATAAAACCGTAGAAAGCGACAAGTGACTCGCGTATCGTATCACAAGGATTATCGTTGATTATTAACCAAAGGTAATTAGGGGGGTTTTGTTTTAGATTTCGATTAAACAAAATAGTGAAAATAAGTGATTATCAAAATAAGCTGAAACGATTAATCTACTGCTTTGGCTTCCTAACTTATTATCGATCCAAATAATTTCCAACTCACAAGCGGATTCTATTCCCTTTTCAATTTTAAAAACAATTATACAAGCGCAAATGAAATTATGTGATGTATGTTCCTAATTCCCGAATTAAGCAAACGGATTATATATAGCAATCATGAATTAAGCAAACACGACAAACATACGCAGATTAAGCAAACGCGATTAAAGTATAGGAACATGCAACCATCGAAATAAATCAATCTAACCTTGGATAATATTGAATTAAGCAAAAAACATATCAAAGATTAGAATTGAAAGGAAATAGATTAATTGGAAAATATAAGAACCTCAAAGTATCGGCGGAAACAGTTTACAGCAGATTAACCTCTAGGAATTAGTTCTTCATGATCAAACGTACAAGCTCTTCAAAAAATGTGAATAGTAAATATTGAATAGTATTTCATGATGAATAGTGTTTCGGATGCCTAGGGTCTAAAGGATAAACAAACCAACCGGTTTACAACCCAACTAGGTCAAAAACAAAATCCAGGCCCACTACTAGCGACCCGGAATTGAAAATATAAAGTTCTGCGGCTTCAATCGTAAATCTGGGAATTATAGGCTCTGAATCTGACTTCGACTCCAACATGAAAGTCGTATCTCTCTCTTAGCTTTCCGGCGATTATTAGAACGCCTCAATCGAATTCCCGGAACTCCAGTTATGGTCGTTTCTGTGCATACTGCTAAAGCTGAAAAAATAAATACCAAAAACAAATAAGTGCAAAAATAAAATAAATTATGAAAACACCTTAAAACATAAAAATAAATAAAACAAACCGAAGAAGTGCTTGAGTACAAACATGGAAGAACATGCATTAAAATTCATTGATCAACTCACTGAGATTTAGTAATCTCACCCCAATCATCTTATTTTTTTCAGGTGCAGTTTAGTAGCTTTTGGTCGATAGCAGGTTTAGATTGAAGACTTAGAAGCGGTGATGGCTCGAAGACCTCGTAAGATCTTATGTTTCACTGTGAAGATCCATGGAAGACACATGTTTTATAATTTTTAGTAGAATTTTATGTTGTATTTTATATGGAACGTCTTGTACCTTGGCTTTTGTATGTACTTAATATCAATTTTTAACGTTTTATGCATATTATACTAGTCAGTTATGTATGGGGTGTAACAGTTGTATGAGAGCATGCTGATTCTCGTCCAAGCCATGAGACATCAATAGAAATTCCTTTCTTCCTCACATGTGTGTGTTTTTAGTATGATTTTACTTATATCTCATTTAGTCTTTGAACTTGATCAACTCATCGGCTGAGTGCGTAACAGTAGAATTACGGCAGATCCGCCACGAGGACTCATGAGCCTGTCAGTGTTGTGAACCCAAGTATCAAGAGTTGGTTGGGTGATGGAATGTTTGTAGATGGAAGCTGGATTTATTGGATAATGTAAGTAGAAGGAATGTCGGAGTTGCCAAGCTTAAGAGGAGCATTTGATGCAAAGTAGTGATAGCCAAACTTTCAAGGTTTGGATTGATCAGACAACTAGGATTCCTAGGAACAATGAAGGAAACCCATAAGGTATCTAAGTAGGACTACAGTAAGGGAAGTTCTCTGAAGACGTTGAGTTGAAAGTTAGTAGGATTCAGTACAAATGATGCTACAGGTGACAGACGTGACTGAAGAACTGTTAGGACACAAGAACTTTTGAAAGAGTGGATAGAGAAATCAGACCTTTCTGATTATGCTGATATGAACAGTAATTGGATGGGCGGAGTATTAGATCCTGATTCAACTTGGTGTACTCTAAGTGGGAGTGGTTACCTAGTTAAGGGTTTTTAGAATGTGAGGATGTGGTAATCTGCAATTGGGTAAATCTTGGATACCCGGTTTGTAGAAAGGGGCATGTATTTTCGTTCTTATCATTTTGTACTTAAGTTCTAGAACTACGCTAGACGGAATATGAAATGACATAGAAGCGTGAATTACATTAGCCTAAGTTCTTGCTAGACATGATTCATCTGACTCTGAGTGAAGCCATAGAACTACACTTGGCATTTGGCGTTCAGGTGAGTAAGAACTAGCATCTATCTGAAGTATCAGCGGGATGATCATAATAGTGTTGGTTGTTTGGAACCATAGTATTCCCATTTGAATTGGATTATCCTTAGAATCTCTTATGCATGCATGAGACGAGTGAGTACGCGCATGGCATAACAATCTTAGTTGGAATCTTAACCCTTCGTGCCTGGCTTATTGGATTTTCGAGTAAGTAAACCTTGAATGAGTAGCACTCTTAGGTTTTGGCATCCTAAGGAGTAGGATTGGAAATAATTGTGGAGAAAGACCTATTGGAGACTTGTTCAGACACCTGTCGGTTGTGACTATAGAATACACATGGAGATAGTTATACGCCACTGAGGTAGGTTACCTAGATACATGGCCTCGGAGTTGGACCACCATATTGGTAATACTTGACGATTATAACGCCGCAGTGTCGCTGTCGTGCACAAGATGCGTGAGACATCCTTTCCGACATGTGTGGGACATGGGTGATCTGAAGCTCAAGGTAGGAATTTAATTGGTACTCGTGAGAAGCAGGCCCAGACTCTTATAAGGTATGTGGGATAAAGATCCATACGTCGCGCTTGAAAGTAGAGGGATAGCTAGGCATGCGATGGTGAAATGGATCAAGGTACGATACTATGCTTATGGAGACTCTGAGTGATCGTGATCGCGTGAGTTAGTTTCAGATTGTACCTTATGGATGTTCTTGTTTCGTGAAGTGTTAAGTTGGCAATTGTGCATGTATGTCTAAAGTGGGACTTGTAACAACCCGATATTCGCTACACGCATCAACCGTGTCGACCAACCGAGCATGCCACTAGCTTAATCAATACTCCCCCTAGGTCCGCTTATCGGATGCCCAGGAAATATTATTTTTGCCTACGCAGGAATCGAACCACGTACCTAGGGGTTAAGTACATATTCATAGAAATTCCTGCTACCACTTGAGCTAGTATCTCAGTTGGTAGCAGGAATTTCTATGAATACGTACTTAACCCCTATGTATGCAGTTCGATTCCTGCGGGAGGAAAAAACAATATTTCCTGGGCAGCCGATAAGCGGATGTAGGGGAGTATTGATTAAGCTGGTGACATGCTCGGTTGGCCGACACGGTTGATGCGTGTAGCGGATATCGGGGTGTTACAGGACTTATATGTGATCATATTGAGTGGCTATTCCTTAACACTGGTGATCAGTGTCAGACTGAATGAAGCGTAGCTTAGAATGGCTCGAGATGAAGCATATCTGGTAGAGTGTCTGTAGCTATTTCGAGTCATTGAATGTCAATCTTAGGAAAGCAGATACATCCTTGGTTTGAGAAGTGATGATGGATCAGTAGGATAGATGTTCATGGTGCAAAGTGTGATTTCTTGCATTGTAGCCACGCTTTAACCGTTAGATATGGTGCATTGGGGAATGTAGCCGAGAAAGTCAGTTTAATATTAGATTCAGAAGCGACAAAGGCATTAGATGACCATGTGAATGGAGTGTGACTGTGGGAGGATTGTTGTATCAGTTAAGTCACATGATTTATCAGAGGTGTTATCACACCAAGAGAATGAAGTCGTATGGTTGGGAAGAAGCTATGTAAAGCTGACAGAATTTGCACGAACTGTAGTGCAATTGTGAAGGGTTCGTTGTATCGCTTAAATCACATAAGTTATGGAAGTTAGAAGATTGGTTATATCAGCTATGTGATGTAGTGTTTTGTAGGGTAAGACGAATTTCTAAGTCAGTGAGTATTTGGCTTTCGACGCCATGGAACTGTTGTGTTTGCTCAAGTGTTGTTAGATGGACCTAACCTAGATTGATAGAGTAATTAGAGACATGGTTCTGGGGAGTACTCAACCTCGAGTGGTAGTTGGCGACGAATGTGTTTAAACATCCTGTCATGTGGTGTGTTGTACGAATCTCGAGGAAGGATTGTTGTTATTAAGAAGTTAGGTAAATCTTAGTAGAATAACGAGGAATTCTGATCTTAATTTACGAATTGCCAATTAGCATGGACTGTAGGGAATCTTGGATTGGCATTTAATCGGGTCACATGATTCAACTCCTCAAAACCATGGAATTCCAACTCCAAACCGCATCACATGATTCGACTCATCAATAGTATGAAGTGCATGGAAACATGGATTCTCATCGAATTGCATCGCATAATTCAACTCATCAAAACCATGGAATCAACTCTGAATCACATCACGCAAATCGAATACTTAATAGTAATAATGATAAGGGGAATGCATTGGTTCTCGTCCATGGGAGTTCATCCCTGAAGAATACTCATGAACTATGGAGCACCAATCAATCCCGAGCGTCACACCTGAGAAGGACCTTCGTATATGGCCTGGGAACATCCTTGGACATCGCATTGCAAGGACAACCACATATAAGTAACAAGCATCACACTGGTTACTACCTTTATGTCCATTATGGGAGCTTAGGCATCTCATAGCCCTTTCTTTTAGCTTCCCAATGCCTACGACGGTGCCCAATTATGAGTTACGGAACTCAAGTTATGATATTTTCAATTATGTTTTTCCAATGCAGTCTTAGGAAATCGATTTCCAATATGGGGGAATTGATTTCCTGCATGAAAAATACCTAGAAACCCCATTTTCATGATAGAAATCGATTTCCATCATAAGGGAATCGATTTCCTGTAACTCACACTGAAAAATACCTCTTTTTCTTCATAAAAATCAGTCCCAACATACCTCATTCTGATTCCAAGCTTTCTTTTCCTTTCTTATTGCAGTAGCAATCATACACTAACATCACATACATATAATCAAGCATATGAACACAAACTAAAAATCAACAATTCATGATTCTCAACCACATGCAAGTTTAAAACACAGGAGAAACATGATGATATCACAATTTTAACATGTTCATTCAATCATCAAACATAATTCCAGCAATTTAACATCACAAAACTTACTTCATGTGCAATCGATCATTCTCACCCTAAACCTAATATCATCTATTTACCCCAATTTCTTACCCTAAGTTCCTAACTAATGTAACTCACCTTAATATATAGGAAATTCTAACTATGAGAGATGTAGATGGCGATGATGATGATGGTTGTTCTTGCATTTCACCTATGTTCTTTGTTAGAACAAGAAATGTTCTGATCAATATTCTTAGTTTTAATGATAACATTATGTATGAATTTTGTATAAGAGAATGTGGTACTTTAATTATTCACGTTTTCCATTTCAGGAAAAGTATAAAAGAGTATGCACAAATCAGCATTCAGAAGCACTGACCCAGATGTTCTGGATGGCTTCATCAGCACATGGTCTGGCAAGACATCAAAAGATGGTCCTGTAGAATCAGAACATGAAATGGAAAGCATCAGAAGATGGCAGTCAGAAGCAAAGCTCTGAAGCTCTGAAGCTCTGATGGTATCGCGCTCAAAGCACTTCAAACTCTGAAGACAGAAGTTGCAACTGCACCAAAGCTGAAGACTCTGATATTCAAACGTCTGTTCTATACATTCTGAGTCCAGAAGAAAGTACAAGTACAAAAGGCTATAACGTCAAATCTCTGACTGACAAATGGAACGTTAGAAGCTACAGAAGGCAAAGTCAGTAAAAGCAGTGAAAGCATGGCTCGAGGTAGTTGACAAAAGTTTGAAACATTAAATGCAGTGTTGTACTATTCACGCAAAGCATTAAATGCTCCCAACGGTCATTTCCTCTCAGCGCCTATAAATAGAAGTTCTGATTCAGAAGCAGCAACAACTCTCTCATGTGAAAATACCAAAACGCTGTCAAACTGAAATCAAGAAAAGCAAAGAAGAACTTCATCTTCAACCTCACAACTTTGTAATATTTTAGTACGTGTTAACAATCTAGAAACTAAGAGAAATATCACTTGGTGATTACAACTTTATTAGAAGTAATCTAAACTCTTGTAATATTTATTTTACATTAATTGTAAAAGGATTTCCTAGAGTGATCAAGTTGTGATCTGTAGACTCTAGAAGACTTAGAGGGTATCTAAGTGGAGAACCATTGTAATTAGTTTGATTAGTGGATTAAATCCTCAGTTGAGGTAAATCACCTTGTCAGGGGTGGACTGGAGTAGTTTGGTTAACAAAGAACCAGGATAAAAATAATTATGTTCTTTAGTTTTATCTACCATTTTTTAGAAGTTACACTTATTCAATCCCCCCTTTCTAAGTGTTTTTCACTCCTTTAATTGGCATCAGAGCGTCGGTTCTAAGTGCAAGCACTTAACCGTGTTAGATAAAAGATTCAGGAAGAAAAACACAAAATGGTTGAAACAACTACTTCTACTTCTACTCCTGAGAAAAACAACAATGGTAACAATGGAAGTAGTAGCTTCAATGGTTACAATAGACCACCGATCTTTAATGGTGAAAACTTTGAGTATTGGAAGGATAGACTTGAAAGTTACTTTCTTTGTCAAGATGGTGACTTATGGGATTTAGTGTTGGATGGTTACAGACATCCTGTAAACACTCGGGGATTAAAGATTACAAGACAAGCTATGAGTGATGACCAAAAGAAAGAATTCAAGAATCATCACAAGTCAAGGACCATATTGTTAAATGCTATCTCTCATGATGAGTATGAGAAGATAACAAACAAAGAAACATCTCATGATATCTTTTAATCTCTAAAGATGACTCGTGAGGGAAATGCTCAAGTAAAGGAGACAAAGGCTCTAGCTCTAATCCAGAAATATGAAGCATTCAAGATGGAGGAAGATGAGAACATTGAAGCAATGTTTTCAAGATTCCAGACTCTGACTACTGGATTGAGAGTGCTTGATAAAGGCTACACCAAAGCTGATCATGTAAAGAAGATTATGAAAAGCTTACCCAGAAGATGGGGACCCATGGTGACTGCCTTCAAGATTGCCAAGAATCTGTATGAGGTGTCTCTTGAAGAGATGATAAGTGCCTTAAGGAGTCACGACATTGAACTGGATGCAAATGAGCCTCAAAAGAAAGGTAAGTCTATTGCATTAAAATCTAATAATAAAAAATGCACTAATGCTTTTTCAGGCTGAAGAAGAAGAATCTGACGAGTCAGAGTCAGAAGAAGAAGAAGATGAACTATCTCTCTTATCCAGAAGAGTAAATCAACTCTGGAAAAGCAAGCAGAGAAGGTTCAAGAACTTCAAGAACTTCAAAAGGCCTGAAAAGGGATAATCTTCTGAACACAGAAGATCCAGCAAAAAGAAGGTGACTTGCTATGAATGTAAAGAGCCTGGACACTACAAAAATGAATGTCCAAAGCTTCAGAGGGAAAAGCCCAATAAAATATTTGAAAAGAAGAAAGGTCTTATGGCTATATGGGATGACTCAGATTCATCAGATCAAGAGTCAGACTCTGAAGATGAGCAAGCCAAAATAGCACTTATGGCAACAATTGACGCTGGTGAAAAGTCTACTTCTGATTCAGACTCTGATGAGGTATTTTCTGAACTTACTAGAGATGATCTAGTTTCCAGCTTATCTGAACTTCTGGAAGTCAAAAGTCAATTTAGTATCAAATACAAAAAGCTTAAAAAGCTCTTTGAATCCGAAACTAAGAGATTTGAAATAGAAAATTCTGAACTTAAGGAAAAAGTTTTAAAATTAACTAAAGATGTTGAATCATCTTCAAGTTCAGAAAAGTCTATTCCAAGTACTAAAAATATTCTGAAGGAATATGACTTGAGTTTCAGAAAGTTCTTATCTAAAGGTATAGGCAGAAGTCAGTTAGCCTCTATGATATATGGTGTAAGTGGAATCAAGAGAATATGCATAGGCTTTGAGGGTGAAACCCCATATAAACTTGAACCTATTGATGAGATGATTATCAAATACAAACCTCTGTATGAACAGTTCAAGTATGGCCATTCTCATGATATTAATCACACATCTCACTCTAAGAGTTTCCACATAACACACACAAAGAAATATGCTGTTACACACACTAGAAAATCTTATGATAAATCATATGCTAAATCTCAGTTCAATCAGAACTTGAGAAGGACTAACCCAAAAGGACCCAAAATAATGTGGGTACCTAAGGAAAAGATAATTCATGTTGCAGATCTCCTTCAAAGCTCAAAAGACAAAGACAAACATGTCATGGTACCTGGACTCTATGTTCCAAAGCCTGGAACTTAAATCTGCTGGAGAAGTAAAGTTTGGAAGGAATCAGAAGGGCAAAATCATTGGATCTGAAACCATATGCATTGGTAACTCTCCCTCTATAACTAATATTCTTTTAGTAGATGGATTAGCTCATAACTTATTGTCCATAAGTCAATTAAGTGACAATGGTTATGACATAATCTTCAATCAAAAGTCTTGCAAAGCTATTAGTAAGAAGGATGGCTCAATCCTATTTACAGGCAAGAGAAAGAACAACATTTATAAGATTGATCTTTCAGATCTTAAGAATCAAAAGGTTACTTGCCTTCTGTCTGTTAATAAAGAGCAGTGGGTCTGGCACAGAAGATTAGGTCATGCTAGTTTGAGAAAGATTTCTCAGATTAACAAACTTAATCTGGTCAGAGGACTCCCTAATCTGAAATATAAATCAGATGCTCTTTGTGAAACATGTCAGAAAGGGAAGTTTTCAAAACCTGCGTTCAAGTCTAAAAATGTTGTCTCTTCCTCCAGACCTATAGAACTTCTGCACATTGATCTTTTTGGCCCAGTCAAAACAGCATCAATCAGAGGCAAGAAATATGGATTGGTCATCGTAGACGACTATAGCAAATGGACTTGGGTAAAGTTCTTAAAACACAAGGATGAATCACATTCTGTGTTCTTTGACTTCTGTACTCAGATTCAATCTGAAAAGGAATGCAAAATCATAAAAGTTAAAAGTGATCATGGTTGTGAATTTTAGAACAGATTCTTTGAAATTTATTTCAGAGAAATAGGTATTGCCCATGATTTCTCTTGTCCTAGAAGTCCACAATAAAATGTAGAACGAAAGAATAGGACTCTACAAGAAATGGCCAGGACCATGATCAATGAGACTAATTTGGCTATGAATTTCTGGGCAGAAGAAATTAACACAGCGTGTTATATTCAGAATATAATTCCATAACACCTATTCTAAATAAGACTCCTTATGAATTGTGGAAGAACAGAAAGCCCAACATTTCCTATTTCCATCCTTTTGGATGTATTTGTCATATTCTGAATACTAAAGATCATCTGAACAAGTTTGATTCTAAAGCTCAGAAGTGTTTTCTACTTGGATATTTTGAACGCTCAAAAGGCTACAGAGTATATAATACTGAAACTCTGGTAGTTGAAGAATCAATCAATATCAGATTTGATGATAAGCTTGGCAATGAAAAGCCAAAGAAGTTTAAGAATTTTGCAGATATAGATATATCTAACTCAGATCATGAAGAACCCAAAGGAAAGGATGATGTAGTAGATCAAGTTGCAGCGTCTTTAGAGAATCTCAGAATATCTGAAGAGCCAACACTCAAGATCTTCTAGACTCAACTCTGCTCATCCAGAAGATGTTATCATTGGAAAGAAAGATGATCCCATCAGAACAAGAGCATTCCTGAAGAACAATGCAGAATGTCAAATTGGTTTAGTATCTTTGATTGAGCCAACTTCGGTTGATCAAGCTCTGGAAGATGCTGACTGGATAATTGCCATGCAAGAAGAGTTAAATTAGTTTACAAGGAATGATGTTTGGGATTTGGTTCCAAGACCTAAAGGATTTAATATCATTGGAACTAAATGGGTTTTCAGAAACAAGCTGAGTGAGAAAGGTGAAGTCATCAGAAACAAAGCCAGACTGGTTGCTCAGGGCTATAGTCAGCCAGAAGGTATTGACTATACAGAAACCTTTGCACCAGTGGCCAGGTTAGAATCTATTCGTCTATTAATTTATTTTTCCACTCAGAATAACATCACTCTGTATCAGATGGATGTTAAGAGTGCCTTTTTAAATGGTTATATAGATGAAGAAGTCTATGTCCACCAACCTCCTGGTTTTGAAGATTCTAAGTCTCCAGAACATGTTTTTAAATTAAAGAAATCATTATACAGTTTGAAGCAAGCTCCCAGAGCTTGGTATGAAAGATTAAGTTCTTTCCTTCTGGATAATGGTTTCACAAGAGGAAAAGTAGACACAACTCTCTTCTGTAAAACCTTTAAAAAGGATATGCTAATTTGTCAAATTTATGTTGATGATATTATCTTTAGAACATCTAATGCTACACTTGGAAAGGAGTTTACTAAGTCTATGCATGCAGAATTTGAGATGAGCATGATGGGAGAACTAAAGTACTTCATAGGCATTCAGATCAATCAAACTTCTGAAGGAACTTATGTTCATCAGACCAAGTATGTCAAAGAGCTTTTGAAGAAGTTCAACTTGTTTGAAAGCAAAGAAGCAAATACTCCAATGCATCCAACGTGTGTATTAGTTAAGGATGAGGTAAGCAAGAAGGTAGATCAGAAAATCTACAGAGGTATGATAGGATCTCTTCTATATCTAACTGCTTCTAGACCTGATATTTTATTCAGTGTATGCTTGTGTGCTAGATTCCAACCAGATCCTAGAGAATCTCAGTTAACTGTTGTTAAGAGAATTCTTAGGTATCTGAAAGGTACTACTAATTTTGGTTTAGTCTATAGAAGATCTGAAGAATACAACTTAGTAGGATATTGTGATGCTAATTATGCTAGAGATAGAGTTGAAAGGAAAAGTACTTATGGAAGCTGTCAGATTCTGGGAAGTAATCTGATCTCCTGGTACAGCAAGAAGCAAGCAACAATTGTCGCACGCTCGCGAAAAATGAACAGAGTCGCCACCAATATATTTATCCCATAAGGGAAAGGAATATCAGAAAACCTAGCAAAGGAAGGAACAAGGTCTTGCGACCAGAGAATCAAGGTACGGGAGTCGGTTACGCGAGGGGAAGGTGCTAGCACCCCTCACGCCCATCGTACTCGATGGTATCCACCTATGTTTGTTTCTATCTAAAGGGTGTGTACTATGTCTATGTCTATATGCGAATGAATGCGAAAGAAATACGGGGAAAAGAAGGATTATTTACAAATGTGCTCGTTCAAGCCCCGCGACTTGATGCCTACGTATCCTTTTCAGGAATCAGAGCGCCGTAGTTCGGCTCCATATTTTCTGTTTGTTTTTTGTGTTTTTTAGTTGGGCGGAGTTAACGTTCGCGCTCTTGCATAAGGGATCGACCTAGGATGCAATGGAGCGGAAATAACGGTGCCCTTAAGAAAGGAGAGATGAGAGAGACTTTGAGTGTTTCGAGGAAATCCCTTAAGCAAGGGAAACTCGAGTTACTCTTTGGTTTGTGTTTTTTAGAAGTTGGGAACTTACGCCTGAATGGGACCCTTAAGCAAGGGAGATCCAAGCACTCGAACATTCCCTTAAGCAAGGGATGTTTCAAGGTTCCATTCCCTTTTTAAGAATTTTCACTTTGATTATTAGTGTTTTAAGTGTTTTCTTTGTATTTTTTAAAGGGAATTTTATTTGAGTATTTATTAGATGTTTTATGGTTGTAAAAGAGAAAAAAAAATGAAAAGGGGGAGACTAGCCTATTCTCTAATCCTAATGTTGTGATTATTCTAAAAGGAAATGGGGAAGAAAAACAATTAAACGGATTAAAGCAATATTAAAGACCAAGGGTATTTTAGACATTTCACAATATGGAAAATATTCACAAAGAAAAAAGAAGTAAATCTAAACTATTTGTGAAAATATATTCATGAACTATTTCATTTAAATTTAAGGAAAAAAAATTAATTTGAATTAATAAAGAAGACTATTATCTATTTATGGTTTTTTTTTTGTATGAAAAACTATTCATTAAAATTCTACAAAAATACTAATTAAAAGTCACTTAAAAGAAATTTAAAAAAAAAAAACTAGTTGGTAGGAAAATTATTTTTGTTGTTTTTTTATCTAAAAGAAAAAAACAATTAATCAATCAAAGAGAATAAAAGAAAAGAAAAAAAAACTATTTTTATTACCTAGTTTGGTGAGGGAGGAGAGAGAGAGTAGTGAGAGAAAGGAGAAAGAGAGTAGAGAGAGAGAGAGAGAGAGGGAGAGAGAGAGGGAGAGAGGGAGAGTATAGTGATATAGTGAAGAGTGGAAGTGAGAAATGATTGCTGTATGAGTTTCTATTTATATTGCCAACCATTGGTTTGTGATTCACAATCCTTGAATGTGGGACTTGGAATAGTTTGCAACACCTCTCTTTCCATTTTTCCAATGTGGGACTTGCAACATAACTTTTCTCATTTTTCCAATGTGGGACTTTGATATGTGTGTAGTGCAATTGTGTGTTGTTTTGTTTTTTTCTTCATGCAGTGGTGCTCACTTTAGACACTTATATCTTAAGCCATGGGTTGTTAAATGATGCAAGAATGGTGTCATATCAAAGAGGGCATGGGATAGAACAAGATTGGTGTTGAAAATATCTCAGGATAGGGCTTAGAAATATGAGAAAAATGGCCTTGAACTCATGCAACCATCACTGCACACGCCCAGCAGCATACAGTCCTGTGCGTATGGCCAAATTGTGACTCTGCGAGGGTGGTACTTTGAGCCTCTCTATCTCGAACAATACATGTCCAAAATCAGTGATACTGGTCTCATTGGATAGAGGACATGGTAAAGAATAGTTTAGAACTGGGCTTGTTTAAGATAGAGACTTGTGGAGGGAGAAAGAGGCCTTGACATTTGGCCCACCACGTGTTTGCTGAAATGCGTTGCATGCCCAGAATTCTGTGTCATGGCTGCCTGCAGGATTTGGTCAGGGTTGGGGCACCATTTTGAAGGCTTGTATCTCACTCATTATTTGTCCAATTGTCCCAATTCTTGTTTCAATGGATAGAGGATATGGCAAAGAAGAGAATGATACCAAGTTTGCATTCATATCACTTCTGTACAGCTCTAAAAATGACTGGAGATTTGGCATGCCATGTGTTTGTGAAAATGCCAGGTCATGACCTGCCTTGTGACCTGGATTGTGCCCTGGTTTGAATGAGTTTTCAGAAACTTCACACCACTTTAGCTCTTCATGCAAGCTTCAAATGAAGAAGTGTCCAACTACAAAGTTGTTCTCCTCCATGAGAGGAACAACTTTGATGTTGGGAATTTTTCCAGAAAATGCCGTTTGACACGTGTAATCCAGTGCTGAAGTGGACTGCTCATCATGATTTAAGACTCCAAAATATTTTCTAAGTGTTGGAAACTTTCTATTTTTGTTATTTTTCTATTTTTTGCAACTTTTTGTCAAACTCTCAATTTTATCCATTGTTTGACTTTTCTTGCCCGATTTTCCACCAGAAGTCAATATTTGAATAATTCTTCTGATTTTGACCAAAAAGTCAACTGTTCTGATTTTTCCGACTATTGATAAAGTTCCCGATTAAATCTCTTCTAGTCAAATCCAGTCAAACAAACACATCCACATAGCCCGTATGAGAAGCTTTTCACACACAGAAACCATTCCTGATTAAATGTTAACCAGAAAGTCAACTGGTTGACCTTGGTCAAAGAAACCCTGATTTAAAGAACCGGATGATTTGCAAGCTTGCACTCTTCAATCAATGCCCTGATTTGAAGCAGGGAGACACCCCAATCCAGAAGGACTTCACTGAACGTAGAGCCACTTGATTGTACCTCAATTTTCTCATTCTCTGATCGAACTTCTTTGCAATGGAGCTTTTCTTGCTAGCCCTTGAATAACACCTATGATATGAATGCATGGATATGGATTATGACCTAAGTGATGTACGTGCATGAATGCAAAGCCTAAGCCAGTTAGAAGTTAAAGGGTAGGACAAATTTGGGGTATGACAGCTGCCCCTATTTAATCGTCTTATACTCGAAGGCGAGATTGGCGCTAGCCTTTCGAATGCTCGAGATAGAAGAAGATTAAATACCAAGACCTGAAATTTGTCCTGAAAAGATGGTATGGTTTTTATTCTTTGTTTTTGTTTTGATATCTGCTGGGGAAAGGGAAATTTATTGTTTTTCTGGTGGAAATATTTACAGTGAATAACTGGATTTGAATGGTGATAGCTTGTAACGTAGCCAAGGTGCCAATACAAGGTTCTCAATGGAAATGATTATTGTATGAAACTGTGGTTGGAAAATACGGGTTCGATGGAAAGGTGGGACCTACGATCCTTGACTCGAAACTAGGGTAAGGTCAACGGACCTACGACCCACAAGAATTGAAAAAGATGAAGATAAGGTCAACGGACCTACGATCCACAAGAAATGAAAAAGATGAGGATAAGGTCAACGGACCTACGATCCACAAGAATGAAAAAGATGTGGATAAGGTCAACGGACCTACGATCCACAAGAATGAAAAGGATGAGGATAAGGTCAACGGACCTACGATCCACAAGAAATGAAAAAGATGAGGATAAGGTCAACGGACCTACGATCCACAAGAATGAAAAAGATGAGGATAAGGTCAACGGACCTACGATCCATAAGAATGAAAAAGATGTGGATAAGGTCAACGGACCTACGATCCACAAGAATGAAAAAGATGAGGATAAGGTCAACGGACCTACGATCCACAAGAATTGAAAGAAAGGATAAACATCAACACTGGGGTTGGAGGACATCAATGCTGAGGTTGGAGCATATCAACACTGAGGTTGGGGGACATCAACACTGAGGTTGTGAAAAGAAAGGCGTCGACACCGAGGTCGAGGACATCAACACTGAGGTTGGAACGAGAAAAGATAAACATCAACACTGAGGTTGTGAATGACGATTGGCATCGACGCAGAGGTCGGTGAAGGAGTGATAGGCATCAACACAGAGGTTGGACAAGGAAAGGATAAGCGTCAACACTGAGGTTGAAAAAGAAAAGGTATCGACACTGAGGTCGAAAGAAGAAAGAATTAATATCAACACTGAGGTTGGAAATTAGTTTTGAAATGGTTTGCCAGGACGGAAGGCAAAGGATACACAACACGGGGGTTGGATCTAAAAATTTTCCCGTACGAGGGGAGAGGTCACGGAGACTAGTGACGACTAGACTCGACCCAAAAGAGTAGTACATACTGAAGAATCACGGGATATCGATGCTTGCGAAGCATAAGAACTACATTAATCCCTCAGGCCAAAAGGCGGGGTATAATCCTTCAAGAGTGGCAATCGTTCGAATTGCCACACACCAAGTATGGTTATCCAAACGGTTGAAAAATGAGATGGGTTGAATGCTCACCCTCATTCGCACTCTAATTTGCGCGCAGCATACGGGAAATAACCATGACAAGACTAGAGACGACTAGACTCGACGAGAAGATGATAGTAACCACTGGGGATTACGGGAATATGGATGCTTACGAAGCGTAAGAACTACATTAATCCCTCAGGCCAAAAGGCGGGGTGTAACTCTTCAAGAGCGGCAATCGTTCGAATTGCCACACACCAAGTATGGTTATTCAAACGGTTGAAAAATGAGATGGGTTGAATGCCCACCCTCATTCACGCTCTAATCTACACGCAGCACACGGGAAATAACCTCGGAGACAATGATTCTGACGAAGAAAGACATTGTATCCGATCCACATTGGGGAGAGAACATGAGACTTCTTTTGGGGATTGAGGATACCAGGTATTGGCACCATGGTTTGAGGAGATTTGTGATGTAGTAGCAGATATCAAATGGAGTTTGTAAGGACAACTTTTTCTGTGGGGATGTATCATCGTCTTGATTGAGTGCTGATTTGTATTATCTGGCTTATGCTTTGTATGCATGTTTGAATTTTTCTATGGCGTAATGATCCGCTTTGACGGATATGCTACGCTTTTGAGGATGCAATGCTATATGCAATGGGTTCTATATGCAAAAGTGCCAAATAAAGGCGTTAGTGAGATAGAGAAGCATGATCATTGGGGTCCGTTGCTTGTTGTCTTGAGATGCCAATATGAATCGGTGTTGGAAACCCTACAGTACCAAAGACTATTGGCAACTGCCTTGAGGGTTGGAATGTAGCTTTGTTGGGGAGGAAGTGACTTCATTTGACTTTCCCTACACCTTGAATTGCTTGGGGATGGTGAGCTTGAGGAGATTCCCTCGATTCCATGTTGAGGATGAGAAATTCAGACAAGGAGACCAGGTTGGGGGAGTGGAACAAATCCCATGAGAAATAAACTCATGTGCTTGGGAAGAAACCAAAGTTCCAGGAGAAATAAACTCATATGATCGGGGAGAGCAATACAACTCAGAAGATTGTGCCCCAAGATTCGTGAACTACGAAGGATTTTGCCCCAAAGGATCCTTGGAGGGATTTGTCAAATCTCGACGTAACTGCCCCATATTGGTTGAACTCAAGAGAGATTCCTCGACTTGATTGCCCCAGATTGATCAAAGCTTGAATGGATGCCTCAGTTGACACAGTCTTCACACAACTTGCCCCTTGGAGTAATCAGCCTTTGAAGTGAACGGCTCATGGAATCGATCAACTTTTTCTGCAGTCGTTCATTGTTTGATCTTCCTTGATGTCAAGTGTTTATTCACAAGTAAAAGATATTTGTTTTGAAGATGATAATCCTAATGCAATGCTTATGCTAGCTTCGAGATCAAAGTTTTTGAAACAAAGTTGTGACATTCAGTGTTTGAATTATTTGTCACATTGATATCAACATGAATGGTAAGCAACATCTAGGAGTCAGTTTTACACAACTTGCTTTTGAAATAAACCCTGCTTCAATTAGGTCTTTTAAGGGTTGTAACGTGGCCTGGTTCACGGTTTTAGAAAGAAAGGATTTAAGGCTCAAAGTCTAACCTAACCCACCCATTCTTCGTGATGTTCTCCAGTCCTAAGTTCAATTTAACCTGATACGAGCGTCCATCCTTCAAGAGGAGTTTGAAATGATTGAGGAACCAATGAAGCCTTCTTGGACATGGCAGTCACTCACTTTCTTTTTGGTGTCTGATCACACGACTTCGTTCCTTTGATGAGGATCTTTATGTTGTAATCCTCGTTTTTTGCTTTTGCTTTGCCTTTCTTTTTTATTTCCCTAACTTTTGCCTGGACAAATTCTTTTTGAATTTTATTTTGGAGTCCAGCGGGATGCCCTAATTTTGCCTAAGTCACTTGTTTTCAAGTTGTTGACTTAGCGGGCTGTTTTCTTTTTTTAATCAATCCTTCCTTTTTTTTTGAACAAGTCGTGTGATCCCGAATCTTTGATTTGTGGGAGTGATTATGACTGCATCATTCTTTGACTGATGAGGGATTACCATTGTGATATTGATTTTCCTCAACCTTTTGAAAGATAACCATTGTTGTACCCTTAGATGCATACTCCTGATGGATTTTGATTGCTCGATCAGATTAATTGAACGCTATCCTGCCCCTGGGTTAAATGTGAGGGTTTTTTCTTTGGTATAGAAAAGAAACTCCTACTTCAAGGCTCAAAGGGGTTAACGAGGGTCTATCTCCCTTATATCTCCAGTGTTTGGGGATTAGAAACAATGCCTGTACATCCTCAGCGGGGTTTTATTCAAAAGCACATAATTAGAGATTTTTGCATTTATTATATTTTCATCATTCTCCTTTTGATATTTTTGCTTAATCAAGAGTTTGATATCGATAGACAGAAATATATGAGTGAACACGAATGGATTGATTCGAAACTAGCATATGCAATGTATTTTTATTTTTTATAAAAAACAAACAAGTTTTACATGGAAGAAACATTTAACAAAAACAAGGAAAATTACAAATGAAAATGCAGAAATGAATTGATGATTGCCGTAGTGGAGGAGTCTTGACTCCGTCTGGACTTGTTGATCTTGAATACTTTTTGGCAGTTCTTTCCAAACACTTCAGATTACTTCAAAAGAAAAACTTCATCAAAGTCACCCAAGAGTTGTAATTTTTTCCTTGCTTTAGGGATTCGAGCAATGCGAGTGATGCAATGCTCAAGATAAGAGTACGTCTTGCTTATCCCTCGTGCGGGAGCCCCAAGCATAGTTGCTAGAGTAGTAATCGCCATCATAAATGGGAAGAATCTTGTATGATCATCAACTCAAGAGAGCCACTTGTGGTGAAGAAGACCCAATACTCGAATCTTAACCAATTGGAATTCCAACAAGCAGGGAAACGAATGGGCACAAGGCAAATAGAATCACATCCACTTGTTTCTCATGTTCTTCTTGTCTCTGTTAATGAGCGGAGGCCACTGAGAAGGAAATTCTGAGAAGAGACAACTCAGATATGAAGTAGAATCTTGAGAATGAGAAGCATTGTGTAAAACACTTTTGATTACCACTTGGAAAAAGATTCTGACGAAGTCACCCAGGAATTTGTAATGCTTTAAGGGATTCGAGCAATGCAAATGATGCAATGCTCAAGATAAGAATACGTCTTGCTTATCCCTCGATCGGGAGCCCCAAGCAACTTCCACACATGTATAGGAGATGATTACCAACTTAGCTTCAATATCCAAACCATCTAGAGTGAGTAAATGACCCTTGCAGTTTCTTGACATCAAGTATTAGGCTCAAACACACAATGTATAAGTCAATGGAGTCACGACCTTCTATGACTTTCAACCTTTTCTCCAAGAGGTGGAACCTTTTGTTAATTCCCATACTCGGAAACTCGAAGACTTCAATGATGTGAATTCTCCTTACCAAGAACAGGAATCTCAACATTATTTCAGACATTCTGATTCATAAGACCTTCTCATGGGTGAGATCAACATTTGCATTTGGCATAGGAGGAACTCGTCTCAATTCTTCTTGTCAAAGAGAAAACTCTTGAATAACCTCCATGCACTGATTCATGTCAGTCTCCATTTGTGTTCTTATCTCATTTAAAACCCACATAGTTGTTCCAATATCAACATTTGAGCATGTAACGGTGAGAAGTCAATTGTGTTACTGAAATCAGAATTTGAGTAGAAAGGGGCCCATATGCTTCTGAGAGAACCATGAAATGCATGATAGTATGAATGCATGTTTCATTTATGGAGAATCCTAAAGTCTTTTTACACTTTTGTTCTTTTATCTTTTTGGAATCAAAGCTTTCTTTTTTTTAGCATATCTTTTCTTTTCTTTTTTCTGATTTTCTATTTCCTTTTTTCCTTTTTTCTCTTTTTTTTGGAAATAGACTTTAGGATCCCCCACAAATGAAGTGGATAAAGCAATGATGTTATGCGATGCAAAAGCATGGGATCAAGGTCCATATCATCTTAGTAGCCTCTGTGCAATCTCTGGATAACCGATGTTAAGCTTCTGTATAAGTCAAATGTCACAGGATCAAAGGTTCGACGCCTTTTTGAATACCAGAATATCAAGCACCATGAGAACGGACCAAATAAAGGTCCGACCTCAAATATGAAGAAGCAATGGTATGTTGGAGTCAAGGTTTCCTGTCCCACCCCAATCTCACGGGTATGAATTCTAGACACGGACGGGTGGTCCCTAATGGTCACCAGGGTCTACAGTTCCCATGGGGTACAAGGTGTTTGAGGAAACAAGCGTGCCAGACACAGTGTTCCATGAAAGAACCTCGCCCAGTTGTGGTACCCCATGTCAAGCTCGATCGTAGCAAGGGCCACGAGAGTCAACATGAGCATCCACGCTAATCCTATGTGTCACTGGCCTGGGTAGTGGGCCTTTTACCTCACAAAAACCCCCCACCTGCAAAACAAAGCAGAAAAATATGTGGCCCCCACGGGGACCCATAATATAGTCCAGATGCATGCGGAAAGTAAACATGATATGCAAGCAGGAAAATAGACATGATATGCAAACATATATACAAGATATAGAAATAAAAATAAACAAAGAAACACCCAATAAAAGAAACAAACAAAGGCTAGGATCGACTTGCTTAGGTGTCCCCAGCAGAGTCGCCATCTGTCGCACGCTCGCGAAAAATGAACAGAGTCGCCACCAATATATTTATCCCATAAGGGAAAGGAATATCAGAAAACCTAGCAAAGGAAGGAACAAGGTCTTGCGACCAGAGAATACAGGTACGGGAGTCGGTTATGCGAGGGGAAGGTGCTAGCACCCCTCACGCCCATCGTACTCGATGGTATCCACCTATGTTTGTTTCTATCTAAAGGGTGTGTATTATGTCTATGTCTATATGCGAATGAATGCGAAAGAAATACGGGGAAAAGAAGGATTATTTACAAATGTGCTCGTTCAAGCCCCGCGACTTGATGCCTACGTATCCTTTTCAGGAATCAGAGCACCGTAGTTCGGCTCCATATTTTCTGTTTGTTTTTTGTGTTTTTTAGTTGGGCGGAGTTAACGTTCGCGCTCTTGCATAAGGGATCGACCTAGGATGCAATGGAGCGGAAATAACAGTGCCCTTAAGAAAGGAGAGATGAGAGAGACTTTGAGTGTTTCGAGGAAATCCCTTAAGCAAGGGAAACTCGAGTTACTCTTTGGTTTGTGTTTTTTAGAAGTTGGGAACTTACGCCTGAATGGGTCCCTTAAGCAAGGGAGATCCAAGCACTCGAACATTCCCTTAAGCAAGGGATGTTTCAAGGTTCCATTCCCTTTTTAAGAATTTTCACTTTGATTATTAGTGTTTTAAGTGTTTTCTTTGTATTTTTTAAAGGGGATTTTATTTGAGTATTTATTAGATGTTTTATGGTTGTAAAAGAGAAAAAAAAAATGAAAAGGGGGAGACTAGCCTATTCTCTAATCCTAATGTTGTGATTATTCTAAAAGGAAATGGGGAAGAAAAACAATTAAACGGATTAAAGCAATATTAAAGACCAAGGGTATTTTAGACATTTCACAATATGGAAAATATTCACAAAGAAAAAAGAAGTAAATCTAAACTATTTGTGAAAATATATTCATGAACTATTTCATTTTTATTTAAGGAAAAAAATTAATTTGAATTAATAAAGAAGACTATTATCTATTTATGATTTTTTTTTTTGTATGAAAAACTATTCATTAAAATTCTACAAAAATACTAATTAAAAGTCACTTAAAAGAAATTTAAAAAAAAAAACTAGTTGGTAGGAAAATTATTTTTGTTGTTTTTTTATCTAAAAGAAAAAAATAATTAATCAATCAAAGAGAATAAAAGAAAAGAAAAAAAAACTATTTTTATTACCTAGTTTGGTGAGGGAGGAGAGAGAGAGTAGTGAGAGAAAGGAGAAAGAGAGCAGAGAGAGAGAGAGAGAGAGAGAGAGAGAGAGAGAGAGAGAGGGAGAGAGAGAGGGAGAGAGAGGGAGAGAGAGAGGGAGAGAGAGAGAGAGGGAGAGTATAGTGATATAGTGAAGAGTGGAAGTGAGAAATGATTGCTGTATGAGTTTCTATTTATATTGCCAACCATTGGTTTGTGATTCACAATCCTTGAATGTGGGACTTGGAATAGTTTGCAACACCTCTCTTTCCATTTTTCCAATGTGGGACTTGCAACATAACTTTTCTCATTTTTCCAATGTGGGACTTTGATATGTGTGTAGTGCAATTGTGTGTTGTTTTGTTTTTTTCTTCATGCAGTGGTGCTCACTTTAGACACTTATATCTTAAGCCATGGGTTGTTAAATGATGCAAGAATGGTGTCATATCAAAGAGGGCATGGGATAGAACAAGATTGGTGTTGAAAATATCTCAGGATAGGGCTTAGAAATATGAGAAAAATGGCCTTGAACTCATGCAACCATCACTGCACACGCCCAGCAGCATACAGTCCTGTGCGTATGGCCAAATTGTGACTCTGCGAGGGTGGTACTTTGAGCCTCTCTATCTCGAACAATACATGTCCAAAATCAGTGATACTGGTCTCATTGGATAGAGGACATGGCAAAGAATAGTTTAGAACTGGGCTTGTTTAAGATAGAGACTTGTGGAGGGAGAAAGAGGCCTTGACATTTGGCCCACCACGTGTTTGCTGAAATGCGTTGCATGCCCAGAATTATGTGTCATGGCTGCCTGCAGGATTTGGTCAGGGTTGGGGCACCATTTTGAAGGCTTGTATCTCACTCATTATCTGTCCAATTGTCCCAATTCTTGTTTCAATGGATAGAGGATATGGCAAAGAAGAGAATGATACCAAGTTTGCATTCATATCACTTCTGTACAGCTCTAAAAATGACTGGAGATTTGGCATGCCATGTGTTTGTGAAAATGCCAGGTCATGACCTGCCTTGTGACCTGGATTGTGCCCTGGTTTGAATGAGTTTTCAGAAACTTCACACCACTTTAGCTCTTCATGCAAGCTTCAAATGAAGAAGTGTCCAACTACAAAGTTGTTCTCCTCCATGAGAGGAACAACTTTGATGTTGGGAATTTTTCCAGAAAATGCCGTTTGACACGTGTAATCCAGTGCTGAAGTGGGCTGCTCATCAAGATTTAAGACTCCAAAATATTTTCTAAGTGTGGGAAACTTTCTATTTTTGTTATTTTTCTATTTTTTTGCAACTTTTTGTCAAACTCTCGATTTTATCCATTGTTTGACTTTTCTTGTCCGATTTTCCACCAGAAGTCAATATTTGAATAATTCTTCTGATTTTGACCCAAAAGTCAACTGTTCTGATTTTTCCGACTATTGATAAAGTTCCCGATTAAATCTCTTCTAGTCAAATCCAGTCAAACAAACACATCCACATAGCCCGTATGAGAAGCTTTTCACACACAGAAACCATTCCTGATTAAATGTTAACCAGAAAGTCAACTGGTTGACCTTGGTCAAAGAAACCCTGATTTAAAGAACCAGATGATTTGCAAGCTTGCACTCTTCAATCAATGCCCTGATTTGAAGCAGGGAGACACCCCAATCCAGAAGGACTTCACTGAATGTAGAGCCACTTGATTGTACCTCAATTTTCTCATTCTCTGATCGAACTTCTTTGCAATGGAGCTTTTCTTGCTAGCCCTTGAATAACACCTATGATATGAATGCATGGATATGGATTATGACCTAAGCGATGTACGTGCATGAATGCAAAGCCTAAGCCAGTTAGAAGTTAAAGGGTAGGACAAATTTGGGGTATGACAACAATAACATTATCAACTATAGAATCAGAATACGTAGCTGTTGCTGGATGTATTACATAGATGCTCTGGATGAAAATTCAGCTAGAAGAGTATCAAATATATGAGAGTAACATTCCTATATTCTGTGATAATACTTCTGCTATTTGTTTATCTAATTATCCTATTTCACATTCTAAAGCTAAACATATTGAGATTAAGCATCACTTCATTAGGGACTATGTTCAGAAGGGTGTTCTTTCTTTAAACTTTGTTGATACAGAACATTAGTGGGCTGATATCTTTACAAAACCCCTTGCTGAAGATAGGTTTAAGTTCATTCTAAAGAACATCAGTATGGATTTATGCCCAGATTGAAGGTGTTGAGAAGATCTGATATATGGATTAGATTTGAAATGCTTATTTATTTTATTATCAGATGTTCTGGTTATGTTGATCATTTAGACCCTTTGATTCTATTATTGCTAACGTTTCATATGTCTAAGTATGATCCAGAATTTGTGTTAAAGCAAAACAGCTCTCACCAGCTATTCCAGATGATGACCACGTGTTCATTCTGAAGGGACATGCATGTGTGCAGTTGATGAGATGCCGCCCTAGGTAACTGTGTAAATCTTTTTAAATCTCACGCTACCTTCAATAACGTCTATCAACATTAAATGTAAATGATTCAGTTTTTGTAACCGTTGCATTCAGAATCTCATTGCATTTTATTTTCAAATCTGTGCCTATTTAAACACATTTCGTATTCATTTTTTCCTCTTTTCACACATTCATCATCTTCGTTTATGCATTTTTGTCTTCTATTCTCTCTGCATAAAAACCCTAAACCCAGAAATCTCAAGCGATCTTCAATGGCTTCGTCTTCAAATACTCAACAAAAAGTTTCATCTTCTCAGCAACATCAACAAGAACAACAGCTACAACAACAACCTGTCTTCTCTCCTTTGAAGACTTGTTTGATTCCGTATGAAGATTTAAAAGTTCTCTGTGAACTTATGGTTAATTTTGAAAATCTTCAAGCTCACCAATTCGACATCAAGACTAGTATGATGGTTCAAGGATGGGCAAACTTTTTTGATCGTCTCATTGGACCGGTTTATCCTTTGTTGGTTAAGGAATTTTGGACTCATGCTACTCTAACATCAAACGCCATTATCTCCTTCGTGTTAGGGAAAGAAGTGGTAATTACTGAAAAACTGATAAGGAAGTTATTCAATCTCCAATATTTGGGTGGAATAACTGGTTCTCTACCTGGAAGAACTAATTGGGAAGTAGTCTATCCAGAGTTATTTACTTCTGGAAAATGTTCACCTCATTCTACAGATTTAAAGCCTCCTTACAGAGTTTGGGCAAAGGTCATTCTGGGATCTCTTAATCACAGAAAATCAATTGTTTCTGCAACCTATATAAGTCAAGATCAACAGTATCTTCTGTACTGCATTGGAAAGGGTATCAGAATCAACTTTCCTCAAGTTCTGTTCAATCATCTGAGGACTCATGTGAAAAAATCTAGAGAAGCAGAATGTCTGAAGTACCCCAAGATTAATAAGAATACCATTCCAATGGGTAGGTTCATATTAGACAATCTGACTGAGAGTGGTCTGATTGATACTCTGAGAGCAGCTGACTCTATTCAAGATTTAACTGTAGTAAATGGGAGTACTCTAACTGCCTATACTCTGAGGAGAATGCATTTGATTCAGAAGGTGATCTCCACCCCAAAGGTGATTCCTGATATTCTGACCAGAAGAACTCCAATTGCTGACTTCCCTCTGATGTTCAAGGAAAAACTATCAGAATCTGTAAAGCTCTATCTAGAATCGTGTGTAAGAGACCAATCAGAAGTTGACCCTGCTTGGATTCGTGGAAGAACTCTTCCATCTTTGGATGAGTTAAAGAAAAAGGATAAGAAGAAGAAACAGAAGAAGCTGAAGAGAAAGGTTACTGATGAAGGTCCTGCTGCAAAGAAATCAAAGAAGCAGAAGAAACCTTCAGGTATTGTGATTTATGACTCTATACCTGTTAATAGTTCTGAACAAGTATCAACAGAGTCCCTCAAAGTACCCAGAACTTCTGAACAATTTCAGAAGCTCATAGAAGATATTGATAATGTAGAAACCTCTAGTTTACATTCTTCCTCTGACCTTCCTCCTCAGAAAAGACCACCATCTTCTGACCTTCCATCCTCTTCCACCACCACAAAAAGAAATCGTCCACTTCATTCTAAACCTATTCTAAACCCCCAACCTCTAAATGTTATCTTCCCACCAATTCCATCAAAAAATATATTCTCCACAATTCAACAAACCTCCTCTATCCCCAAACCAATCTCACCCATTGCTGACCCTTCATCCCCATCCACTCTTTCTGACCCTCTTGTTTCAGTCATTGACTCTGACAATGAAGCAAAATCTTCACCCCCTCCATCCTCTTCAACCATTTCTTTGTTTGATAGAGTTTCTGAACCATACTTTGTTTCCAACCCCTTTGATCCAAAAACCATTCTCAGATATAACCCTCCTAAACCCTCTGTTGATATGCGTTTTGAATTGTTAAAGTATAAAGTCAGAACAAGTTTAGACTATCTGAAGGTTGCTCATGATTCCAAGCTGGATCATGTAGCTGTTGGAAAGCTTTGGACATCTTTCTCTAAAGAAGTACAGGCTGAGTTTCTGGATCTCCAGAAGGATTGCCTAGCTGATGCTCCTGGTCCTGATGAACTTGCTTTGGAGTACATTCCTGGAATCTACTACCATCCTATCACTAAATGGAAGCCTCTGGAAGAGAAGCCTTTCATTGATGACATGGAAGTGGATAATTCTTTGGCTATGGTCGTCTGGAAGCCTTATCCGTATAAAGTTCTGACTGGAGATTTTCAGGCTCTGTTCAACTGGTTCAAGAGAATCCTATGGAAGAACATCCTGAGTTAGTTTATCGTCAGATTGAGTATCCTCCAGAAGTAGAGATTCCTACTGCAAAAGTGCAACAAGCTGAACAGCTTTAAGCTGAAGAGATTCAAGTTCAAGAGATTCCTGTTGAAGAGGAACCAGTTGCTGAAAATTAGTTGATTCAAGCTTCTGATATTCCTACTTCTTCTGCTGGTCCTTCTACTTTTGTGCTGTTTGAAACTCTGAAGGAACTCCAACAGAATCAAGTTTCCTTGGCTAGTCGTCTGGACAAGCAAGATGGCACCAATGAGGAATTCAGGACTTGGATGCAGAAACAAGAAGATACTTCCAAGAAGCATGCTAAAGACACTGCTGAGATTAAGAACCTTCTGGCGGCTTTAGCCTCTAAGCTTACCCAGTCGTAGTCTGTCTCGTGTCTTAGTTTAGTTTTCTTTGTTTTTTGCATCTGCTTTGTTGCATCTACCTTGTACTCTTCTTTTGATTAATCAATGAAATCTCTTTCTCTCTTCATTTTGTTTATGTCTTTCATCTGAATCTTTTATATCTTTTTGATGTTATGACAAAAAGGGGGAGAAGCATGATAATTGAATTGATTTATAATATCAGTTGCTGGGCTTAAGTCTCAACATTCCTAACTATTATTTGCAAATTTTATGTCTCAGATAGTTTTTCATGAATGTGATATTCTAAACAAGATCATTATGGAAAGAAGCAAAAAAGGGGAGAAGCAAATATGATAAAGAAGCATATCTGGAAAAAAATCTCTCAAAGATTGAAGCAATCAAGCTCAATGTTCTGATACATCTCAAGCTCTTTCAAGCTCTGATACAAGTTATACCTTAAGTGCTTTGATACAGATCTTGCTTTGATTGCTCATATACAAGAAGTTTCAAGATCAGAAAGAAGCTATGATCATACAAGAAAGTTTATGTTCTGATTCAAGAAGCTATGAAGCTCTCATATAAAAAAGTCTTCTTGATGTTCAGAAAAGCCAAAGTGATCTCAAGAGACATTCAAAGCTCTGAAGCTGTCTAATGGAAGCTCTAAAGAGAAGCTCTGAATTTTCTGAAGTTCAAAGTTCAACATGAAAGTCTCAACTGAAATGGAAAAATACTCAGGGAAGTCTTTTAATTATAAAATACTCTAGTATGAATGTCAGGGGGGAGATTGTTAATCTCGGGGGGAGACATATTCACACACTCTAATTAATATGCTTTATGCTATATTTGTGTATTGTCTTTTTCATCTGATATTCTGGATACAAATTCATATCAATTCTGTAAGTTTTTGTCATCATCAAAAACGGGGAGATTGTTAGAACAAGAAATGTTCTGATAATTATTCTTAGTTTTGATGATAATATTATGTATGAATTTTGTATAAGAGAATGTGGTACTCTAATTATTCACGTTTTCCATTTCAGGAAAAGTATAAAAGAGTATGCACAAATCAGCGTTCAGAAGCACTGACCCAGAAGATATGGATGGCTTCATCAGCACATGGTTTGGCAAGACATCAGAAGATGGTCCTGCAGAATCAGAACATGAACTGGAAAGCATCAGAATATGGCAGTCAGAAGAAAAGCTCTGAAGCTCTGATGGTATCACGCTCAAAGCACTTCAAAATCTGAAGACAGAAGTTGCAACTGCACCAAAGCTGAAGACTCTGATATTCAAACGTCTATTCTATACATTCTGAGTCCAGAAGAAAGTACAATTACAAAAGGCTATAACGTTAAATTTCTTACTCACAAGAGGAACGTTAGAAGATAAATAAGGCAAAGTCCGTAAAAGCAGTGAAAGCGTGGCCCGAGGTAGTTGACAAAAGTGTGAAACATTAAATGCAGTGTTGTACTATTCACGCAAAGCATTAAATGCTCCCAACGGTCATTTCCTCTCAGCGCCTATAAATAGAAGTTCTGATTCAGAAGCAGCAATAACTCTCTCACGTGAAAATACCAAAACGATGTCAAACTGAAATCAAGAAAAGCAAAGAAGAACTTCATCTTCAACCTCACAACTTTTGTAATATTTTAATGAGTGATATGAACTAGAAACTAAGAGAAATATCACTTGGTGATTACAGCTTTATTATAAGCAATCTAAACTTTTGTAATATTTATTTTACATTGATTGTAAAAGGATTTCATAGAGTGATCAAGTTGTGATCTGTAGACTCTAGAAGACTTAGAGGGTATCTAAGTGGAGAACCATTGTAATCAGTTTGATTAGTGGATTAAATCCTCAGTTGAGGTAAATCACCTTGTCATGGGTGGAATGGAGTAGTTTGGTTAACAACGAACCAGGATAAAAATAATTGTGTTCTTTATTTTTATCTACCATTTTTGAGAAGTTACACTTATTCTATCCCCCCCTTTCTAAGTGTTTTTCACTCCTTCATTCTTCACCCAAGATTGCTAAAGCTATACACACACATGTTGATGATGAGGCATGAAGTTGGTCTTGGTCCTACCTCTTTTCTTCCTCTCATTCACGTTCAACCATTTCTTTCTTCTTCTTTCCAAATTCACATTTTTCTACTCTTGCCACAAGTATTGGTATCCAAACAACCCCTTATGTTACTATATAACATGGGTAATGACCATACTGCCCTTAATACTTAATCCATTTCACTAAAATGTCATTTAATTGAGCACTATTTACTCATTTTCCATTTGTTGAATTCTAACCAAATCTTTGGATCTCTACTTACCATAGAATTAGAGAATAAGGATTTTAGAGTGCAACAATGCTTAAACTAGAAATAAAACACTTAAACTACGCCTTTTGATGCAGAGAAAGAAAATTGAAACTTCTCAGTAAACTAGTTGAATGAAAGATCAAGTAACTTTGGATGTCACCATGCTTATTGAATATTATGATATATGTATTAGGGGAGGAGGTTGAAACTTCAAGGAAGATGATCGTCAAAAATTTTAGAAAAGGAGATCAGGATCTATAATGTAATATCTCATATTTTATAAACATGAGAATAATTGAAATATCATCTAGTTAGATGGAATTTTGGTGCATAATAAGGATTTAGTTGGAATGTAACTAATGGAACACATGTAATTATTACATAGTTGGAGGGCGTTATAGTCATTTTCCATATGAGTGAACCACTTAAGGACTTGTTTGGTGCCATAACTCATGCTTGTGTTACCAAAAATCAGAATTTGAGGGAGAACAATAGAGAGAAACGTGAAAGGAAAGGAAAAAGAAAGAATATGAGTTCAAGTTCCATTATCTACTTGCATGTGCAAAGCTTCACAATTTTGGAAAGAAACAAGGATCAAGTAGGAGGATCATTGTCATCATCTCCATTCTCACCATCAATTTAAGAATCTTCATAAATTATGGAAATCTTAGAGAAGAGGAATTAGGGATTGAGGATCAAGAATTTGGTAAGAGTTCAAAGAGACTGTGGAAGTGTGCAATTCGGATTCCTTGATCATCTTCCACTAAACAGGTGATAACTTTCTCTTTGTAACTCATATCGACACGATTCTTAATTTTCTGGAATCCACACGAAATTCCCTTCGTTTTGCATACTATTTTTGTGTATTGGAGGTCTGTGATAAGGTAAGAGCATGCATTCAAATATGGGGACCTGATGTTGATTCTGCAGAAAATCTGCATACGGGAATTTTGGATTTTGACGGTATAAGAGCATGTGAAGTGATTTCTGAGCGCTATATCAGGTGGATTCCATTAAATAGTACTCGGGTAGTGTTTGGGTATTCTACATGATAAAGGAATTCAGGCTTATGAGTGTTATTGTGATTACATGCCCTGTGTGTTGTGCATTCTAATTATGACTTGATTTGGTGTTGATCATGCTCAAATTAGACGTTGCATGTTTAAATATCATTTACGAATCCTGTAATTGCCATGTTGTCTTGCTCTC
Source organism: Vicia villosa (assembly GCF_029867415.1). Lineage (NCBI taxonomy): Eukaryota > Viridiplantae > Streptophyta > Magnoliopsida > Fabales > Fabaceae > Vicia > Vicia villosa. The sequence goes on along the minus strand of NW_026706216.1, from coordinate 149,057 downwards.
TATACATGATGATACTTTAGGTTGGATGAATAAGAGTAAGTGTAGGAACATGTTATGTCAAATTATGATTCTATAACTTGTGGTTCTATTACATGTTTCTGAATCTTGTTGGAAGATTGTGAAATTATGATGATAGATATGTTAAATGCATGTTTCAACTGTTGAGAATGATTATGCTTTATGTGGGAAAGTTTAGACGGAGAATGGAATGTATTTGAACTGATATACTGCAAGAAAAATGATATTTTTTGCTCTGGTTCAGTGAGCAATCGATTGCACTACAATGTAAATCAATTGCACAGCTCAAAATATGTAATTTTTTCTTCGGGTTCAGTGAGCAATCGATTGCACCATAGTGTAAATCATCCATTTATTAATTTGATCATCACCGGATTTCCGTAACTTGGAATTAGACGCCGTTAGAGGCATTGGAAAGCTTATGGAAATGGCTATAAGATGGCTAAGCTTACATAAATTTAACATACTCTTAAGTATTACTAAAATCTAAGTGTATATCTTATATCTTGATTAATAAAAACATAATGGTGTGGTAAACCTTAGGATACATATTGTGAAGGATTAATGGAGGTTAACTAACAAGGTTGTGTCTTGGACAAGGGTTACATAATAGGTATAAGGGTAGTAAACTGTGCGATGCTCGTTACTTATATGTGGTTGTCCTTGAAGTGTGATGCCCAAGGATGCTCCCAAGCCAAATATGAAGGTCCTTCTCGGGTGTGACGCTCGGGATTGATTGGTGCTCCGTAGTTCATGAGTATTCTTCGGGGATGAACTCCCAGGGATGCAAAACAATACCTTCCCATTATCTTTCTCATTATTGAGGATTCTAATTGTGTGATTCGATTTGGATTAGATTCCATGGTTTTGATGAGTTGAATTGTGCGACGCAATTCGATGAGAATCCATGTTTCCCTTTTTGTCCATAATATTGATTAGTCGAATCATGTGATGCGATTCAGAGTAGAATTCAATGGTTTTAATGATTTAAATTGTGAGATGCAATTCGATGAGGATCCATGTTTCCCTACGGTTCATACTATTGATGAGTTGAATCGTGTGAGGCGATTCGGAGTTGGAATTCCGTGGTTTGAGGAGTTGAATCGTGTGATGCGATTCAATGTCAATTCAAGAATTCTCTATAGTCCCTGATAATTAGCAATTTGTAGATTGAGATTATAATTTCCTCGCAGGTTGGAATGAGATGCTTCGGAACTGGAAAGAATTAGGATTCTTATTTGTAATGCTAGTACAAGACCTTGTAGAACCGAGTGGACCCATAAGATAGGGGAACTCACTGAGATTTCGTAATTTCATCCCATTCATGTTATTATTTTTTTCAGGTGCTATGCAAGTTTGAGGTTTTGCTAGGTGCTTGGTTCAAGATCCTCATGGTCACATGACGTGAAGACCTTACCTGGTCTCTTCTTCTGCTGTGTAGTTTTACTTTGTAGACATACCTATTGTATCCATATTTAAGACGATTTTGAAATGTATACAATTTATGTCAATATTCTTGTCTTTTTGTATGTACTCAGTACCAATTTTTAGTATTTAACCGATATAATTCTAGACACATATTGGTAGGGTATTACATATAACATTTTTTTTGTAATTTAACATATGTTTTATAATTTTAATTAGAAGTGTTATTTTGAATTGAATAGTTAAGTTTTCCAAAAAATTCTTTGCAAATAACTATTCAGACAATAAAACTGAAACCAATGGACCCATAGATGATACTAATTTTTTATTTTTTATTTTTTTACGGGATCTATTGTTAATTTTTACATAGTTAACTTTAGTAATATTTAAAAAAATACAATTGTCAGTGACGTTTATATAATGTAAGCATATTGTTAACCTTTCATCATTCAATAAAAATGGCATTTCATATTTATCAATATTATGTTTTGGGAATTTTATGCATTTCTTTGGTCATTGTTTCCGGTAAGAAGAATGCCAATTTTATCTTTTAAGTATCATTTTCCAAAACCAATTTTGTACATGAATATAAATTTAAACAGTGAATTGTTCTAGGATTCAATACTAGTTTTGAGAGTCAAACAGGAGTTCTTTTTTTAAAACACTGCTTAATTGGTGAACCAGGACCTCCACAAATTTGTTGCGTATCATAATGCCCTATAGACTGCCCCTTAGATTGCAAAGTCAAAGGATTTACTAAAAGTGGATCATGTCAATATATGTTAGGAGTAGAAATGTGTTGTTGTTTAGCGTAATAAATCTAGTGTATCATTGAATTGTAAAAAAATAAGGAAAGATGTAAAAAATGTCTAATTTTTACATAGTTGTGGTTCAATGAAAAATATCAAATAAGAAATAAGTTATTTTTTATATCATTGGAGATTGGTATAGCGGTTCATAAAGACCATCAATTAAAAAGTTAAACAATGCTTAAACTAGAAAGAAAAGCACTTAAACTATGCCATTTGAGGCAGAGAAAAAAATTGATTCTTGTATTACGGGAGGAGGTTGAAACTTCAAGGAAGATGATTGTCAAAAATTTTAGAAAAGGAGATCAGGATCTTTGTTTGAGAGACAGTGTTTTTTTTGGAAATTAGGGGGAATAAGAAAACATTTTTTATTTATAATGCCAATGTCTGTTTGGAACTATAAATGAAAGGTGAGGTAGCAAACTTGTGTCCTGTTGCAGTTAATTTGTACTTTCAATACGATAGAGGGGGATTTAATCTACAAGATTAGCACTCTAATGCAGAGGTTAATGAGATAAATCATAAGTAATGTGTAAGTGATAATGGATTTTAATACCAAAAATGGCGCATTTTACTCTTATATATCGAAAGGGTTTTTAACTGCTTGTGTAACACCCTTCTAAACCCCGCGGCAATTTAAATAAATAATCAGAGTAAAAACATAAACACAAGGGTGCCACAATTATTTAAAACAAATAAACCAACTATGGTCAAAGTCATGCTTCATTAGGAAATGATTCACCAAAATATAATCATGTTTAACACAGCGGAATAAGAAACATCGTGAATACAACCAAATGGAAATATAATCCAACACCAAATAAAATAGAATAATCTCATAAAACTCTAAAACTATCGTTCCTCAGTGTTACAAGATCAGAGCATGACCGACACGACCCAACATAAACGGATAAACTCTACGAGTCATCCTCACCGAGCACCAATGTCGCTACTCCTCAATCTGAAAATGACAACATGTAAGGGTGAGTCTCATTCTCAATTAGTAAATATTATGCAATTCATAAGCAACAAGCATCATGATATATCGTTCACCCAATCATACATATTCAGATTCACAACTATTATTCATCAATTCGTACAATAATAGATTACACCACATAACATAGAAATTCATCCAATCACGAAATAACAGAATGCATATGACACAACTGACACTATGCATGTGGTACCAATAAACTGTGGAATTAATCCACCTGACCGATCTACACCTCATCGAGATACGGCCCACCGACACAATTTCCGCACAATGGGAAATATGTCCTCCATCGATCCTAACATCACCGGAATCCATCACCGAATGCATATGAATGAATGGAGACACATATCATACTTAAAAACATCACCGATCACAATGAATAACTCATCTCAACACCACATCACCAAATAAGTATGTATATGTTTCCAACGTCATTCAAATAGTCATGCATTCATCACAAGCATAATAATAATCATAGCCAATTTATCACCACATCAAATACATTGTCACACCTATTTCACATGCACACAATGTTTAATTCTCAACAAGTAATTAAATCGAGTTTTAAAGAAATAAAGTCGGCCACATCCTATATTCATCATTCATCATATAAAACATTTAATTACTTGCACAACGCCCATAACGGCACTAAGAAAAGATTCACGGATCAAAAGATACGTCATTTTAAAGTTTTAGAAAAATTCCCGCACAGCAAGGTTCGCTCAGCGATGCGAGGTAGAAGCGAATTCCTTCAGACCTCCGCTCAGCGGACCTCTAGCGACGTTAGACAGAAGCTAACCAGGTCGGGTCCTCCGCTCAGATGACCCGCCTCCGCTTAGCGGACCTGCAATTTTACCAAATCTCAGGTCTGCGACAGACCCTTCAATTCCACCTATTTTCAGTCCAAAATCGAGTTTAAACAGCATATACAGGCATACAACCATCATACATTCAATCATACACCACCAAACATCATTTAAAATCATTATTAACCAAAGAGTTCACACAATTTTCATCAAGTCAATCCAAATTATAATACCCTAACCTAACAATCCCAATATCTAATTGAACCAAACCATACATCAATCTACCTATCCTTTAAGACCACATAAGAGATACTAAGAGGAAGAGTCCCCACTTACCTCGATGAATGTTCTTGAATGCTCTTCTTCCGTTTGACGTTCTTGCTTCTTTCTCTTCTCTTGCCCTTTTCACGTGTTCTTCCTTTTTCTCCCCAAATGGCTCTTTTCTTATTTTATGAAAATAAAATAAAAATGAACACAACTTAGTAAAAGGCCTAACCAAATAGCACCCCTCTTTTACTAACATCACCATAAGCCCAATAGCTCTTATTCCATAATCTTCCCGTTAAATCCAAATTAAAATACTAAAATTCCAATTAATTAATTTAAATCCAAATTAAATCAATAAACGGAAAATATGGGGTGTTACAGCTTGCATATGATGCGGCATGTTGTGGGGAAAACTAAGAGAGTGGATGAGACGCTGATTGATGTACTGGAAGAGGAATTGCCTAATTCGGGTTAGAAAGAAGGCACACCTTCTTTGAATGCCTTTCAATTCGAGATTCAATCGCTTATATAAAAAATTGTAATTCACTCTTTGTCCTTTCTCTATGGGCCTTAAGAAGAACCTATAACATTATTTGTTTTATTTTTTTTTAAAATATTTGTAATTTAACATATGTTTTATAAATTTAATTTGAAGTTTTATTTTGAATTGAATAATTAGGTTTTCACATATATTAGTTTGAAAGAAAAATTAGTATAGTTTAAAAGTAAAAAGATACAACATAGGGAGGACTAGACCTGATCTAAAAAGAAAATTGAAATAATAAAAAAAATAAGAAAAAGGGAAAATAAATATAACAAAATTTAAATAAATTTTTTTCAAAATTTAAAAAATTACATAAACTTACTATCCTATGATCAGGTGTTATGTTACAGAAAAACAATTTGACATGTTATTTTTTTTTTTGCCTAAATTATCATTTCTAAAAATGAGTTTTCTTTCTCATTTGTATTAGTCATATATTCAGTGTATGTATCATCTTTATGCATCCAATTTTTTAAATTCTCCATGTCATACGAAAAAATTAGGATGGGATCATATATCCTTATTTAATATCATATTTGTGCGAGTATCTGATACTATACTCTATACTCCTACTTATGCATTATATATAGATACTAATGCATTAGCATTTAGTTTGAATTTATTTAAATATTTAAAAAAGCTTATTTTTCTTTGACGTAAATATTTTCTAATTGATATAACTTCTTTATTAACTTTATTGAGATCTAATCAAATGTAGAATTTATGCGTTGTTTCCTTTAGCTTTAAAATATCTGTGTTTTAAAAAATGATCTTTATAAAAACATTTTTAAAAATATTAAAAGTTTATTAAAATTTGTTTTTTATAAATTGAAAAATTAGATTTGACATTCTATAACATAAACATACATTTTTGAAGATCAAAACATAGTCAAAATTGAAGTATTCTCAAAAAGTTATATTTTAAAAATTATTTTTAAAAAAAGATAATTGAAATTGCTTCAAATTTAAGTGTTCTTTTAATTTTAATATCCAAAATGAAATTATAACAACATGATGAAATAGCTAAAATAATATTTTGAGAATAATTATTCAAGCCAAATTTTCATTTGACTCTTTTCCAAAAAAATTCTTTGCAAATGTTCTTCAAACAAAAAAACTGAAACCAATGGGCCCATAGATAATACTCATTATTTATTTTTTATTTTTATTTTTTTACGAGATCTATTGTTAATTTTTACATAGTCAACTTTATTAATATTTTACAAAAATGCAATTGTCAGCGATGTTTATATAATGTAAACATGTTGTTAACCTTTCATCATTCAATAAAAAAGGCATTTCAAACCTGTCAATCTTATGTTTTGGGAATTTTATGCATTTCTTTGGTCATGGTTTCCGGTAAGAGGCATGTCAATTTTATCTTTTGAGTTTCATTTTCCATAACCAATTTTGTACATGAATATAAATATTAACATTGAGTTGTTCCAGGATTCAATACTTGTTTCGAGAGTCAAACAAGGGTTCTTTTTGTAAAACACTGCTTAATTGGTGAACCAGGACCTCCACAAATTTGTTGCGTCTCACAATGCCCTACAAACTGCCCCTCGGATTGCAAAGCCAAAGGATTTACTAAAGGTGGGTAATGTCAATATATGTTAGGAGTAGAAATGTGTTGTTGTTTCGCGTAATAAATCTAGTGTATCATTGAAATTGTAAAAAAATAAGGATAGATGTAAAAAAATGTCTAATTTTTACATTATTGTGGTTGAATGAAAAATATCAAATAAGAAATAACAAGTTATTTTTTATATCGTTGGAGATTGGTATCGAATCGTAACACTTATTCATTCGAAGATCAATCGCACCATCTATTTGTAGCATTACAAGAAAAAAACAACCTAATATAGAAGTTTGTAACAGAAATATATTTCATCCCAAAATATTTTATATGGGACAAAAATTTTTATGATTTTTCTTCATAAACATTTTGATAAAATATTTAACTTTATTTGGGGAAAAATTGACATTTCTTCTCCAATTTAAAGACAAACGATTTTCATCTCAAATTTGAAGTTTTTTATATTTTTGTATCAACGTCTTCAAATAAGTTAATTCAATATTTGGTAGAAAACGAAGTGAATCTTAAAATCAATATTGTGTCTGAAGTTCATAGTATTTTTTCCATCTCAATTTATTATTTTTTATATTTATTTAATGATTATTATCATATATTACAAAATTAACAAAATCTCAAAGTTATTTTTATGAAAAACGAAAGAAAAAAACTATAATAGGACCAAACACAAGTAGTAACTAAGCTAATATGAATACAATATCAAAATGGTTCATAAAGACCTTCAATTAAAAAGTGAAACAATGCTTAACTAGAAATAAAAACACTTAAACTATGCCATTTGACGCAGAGAAAAAAAATTGATACTTCTCATTAAACTTGTTGTTGAATGAAAGATCAAGTGACTTGGGATGTCACCATGCATATTGATTTTTATGATATATGTATTAGGGGAGGAGGTTGAAACTTCAAGGAAGATGATCGTAACAAATTTTAGAAAAGGAGATCAGGATCTTTGTTTGAGAGACGGTGTTTTTTTGTGGAAATTAGGGGGAATAAGAAAACATTTTCAATTTATAATGCCAATTTCTGTATAGGAACTATAAATGAAAGGTGAGGTAGCAAACTTGTGTCCTGTTGCAATTAATTTGTACTTTCAATACGATAGAGGGGGATTTAATCTACAAGATTAGCACTCTAATGCCGAGGTTAATGAGATAAATCATAAGTAATGTGTAAGTGATAATGGATTTGAATACCAAAAATGGCGCATTTTACTCTTATATATCGAAAGGGTTTTTAACTGCTTGTGTAACACCCTTCTAAACTCCGCGACAATTTAAATAAATAATCAGAGTAAAAACATAAATACAAGGGTGCCACAATTATTTAAAACAAATAAACCAACTATGGTCAAAGTCATTTTTCATTAGGAAATGATTCACCAAAACATAATCATGTTTATCACAACGGAATAAGAAACATCGTGAATACAACCAAATGGAAATATAATCCAACACCAAATAAAATAGAGTAATCTCATAAAACTCTAAAACTATCGTTCCCCAGTGTAACAAGATCAGAGCATGACCGACACGACCCAACATAAACAGATAAACTCTACGAGTCATCCTCACCGAGCACTAATGCCGCTACTCCTCAATCTGAAAATGACAACATGTAAGGGTGAGTCTCATTCTCAATTAGTAAATATTATGCAATTCATAAGCAACAAGCATCATGATATTTCGTTCACCCAATCATACATATTCAGATTCACAACTATTATTCATCAATTCGTACAATAATAGATTACACCACATAACACAGAAATTCATCCAATCACGAAATAACAGAATGCATATGACACAACTGACATTATGCATGTGGTACCAATAAACCGTGGAATCAATCCACCTGACCGATCTACGCCTGATTTAGATACGGCCCACCGACACAATTTCCGCACAATGGGAAATATGTCCACCATCTGTAACATCCCTATTTACCCAAGTATGATTATGAAATACTAAGAGAGAATTATGGATTAATTATACATTAGGAAGGAAAGTTGTTAGAATGGAAAGAGTTTAGTTAGAAATTCAACTAATGGCATGATGATAATTGCCATTTAGTTGGAGGGCATAATGGACCTTGAGTAATGTTGCATGATATAAGGCCTTGTTTGGGTGCATGCTATTAATTTTTGTTTCACAATCCAGAATTTGGAGCAAGAGAGAAAGGAGGAAGTTATGTTCATCACTTTCATTTTTGCAACTCTTGGTACAACTCCACTAAAACGGTAATAACTCTCTGCTCGTAACTCCGATTGGAACAATTATGGTCTTGTTGAAAAGCTAACGAAATTCTCTTTGATTTGCATATATGGTTCGCGTTCATAGCTTCTGTTTTGAAGGAGAAAATCAAGCTTGAAGTTGGGACATGCATGCTGAATGTGTGTTATGGGGAGCTACGGATTTCTTGATGATGGAGATGGAAGTTTGAACAAGAGGGAGATGCAATGGCAGCAAGAACATCATGTAAACCCCCATTTGATCCGAGGTGAGTTCCATAGATAAAAACTTGGGTAGAAGATTGGGAAATTGCATGTTATGGGGTTATGGTGAGATACACTTGATGCATGCTAGACTAGTTAGTGATATGTGTTCTTTGATGATAAAACTATATTGCATGTTAATAGTATGCTTGTGTTCCATGTTAATTCTACTAATAATTGATAATGCACTATTTAGGAATGATATTGAGATGTTAGAGGTGTTTGGATTGGAGTTGGAATTGGTTTGGAACCCTCAAAATGCAGAAACTTCATTTCTGATACAGTGTAATCGGTTACGGGGATTTGTGTAACCGGTTACACTGCTGAAAATGCAATTCTGAGCTGTTTTTAGTGCCCGTGACCGGTTACGGATTTGGCGTAACCCGTTACACTGGGTTAAAAGGGAAAAATTGCAAAACTTCGAAAATTCATAACTTTCGCCTCGGGTATCGGAATTGCGCAAAGTTTATATCGTTGGAAAGCTAGTTAGATGTACTATCTAATAAAATTGGTCCCTAAACCAAAATGTTTGATTTTCTAATATTGGAACCCCTCTTAGTGAGCTTTGTCGGGTGAAGTTTTATGTAACTATTTTCCCCGAGAGCAGTTTCGTTCCGAATAGGGAACCGAATGCCTCCTTAGTTGCCTGAGACTTGTTTAATTGGTATTTGAACATGATATGTTGTATATGATCATGAATGTATTAATTCCAAGTATGTGAATAACTATTTGATGCATTATATTGATATGCTATGTGATTATCATATTGTACTTTCCGTTGTTTCGGTCGAACATTCGTAAGTTGTTTGCCTGTGTGGCTGGATGATGTGATTGATGTATGCTTGATTCGAAGTAGACCTAGGCTACTAGGTGGTAAAGCGCACATGACAGATATTACCATTTGTGGTGGCTGAAGGGGTTACCTTCAGTAGGAAAACATCGGCGTCTTGGTAAGTCATACACACCTGAGCTACCATTGTGATGCACTCAGAGGGTCTTTATGGCGTTCCTCTAGCAGGTAAACATCTGCGTGCTTGGTATGGTAGGGATATGATGCCATGTAGGAAATATCATGTCAGGAAAACTAACCTTTAGTGATGTCACGTGGATAATCACTAGGCTTTCACTCGGTGGGCTTGTGTAGTCATTATGGCGTATTTGCACTAGCGGTTACACATCTGCGTATAGATGATCGATGGGGTTGTGACGCCACTTAGGCAAGGTCACAATAGGAAAACTCATCGCGGATGAAATTCCATGCAGGACTGATCCGTTTCATCTAGCGGTGTGGTGGGCATGTGCAAGTCTTTTGACGCGTAGGCACAAGAGGTAACTCATCGAGGGTGTGATATTGCGTAGCCGAAGTAGAAAGGTATAACTTACTTCTGGATTCTTCGTACACGGGTACGGGTCTGCATACTTGCTTGTGATGGCGATCAGCGTGTTGTTATTTGTTGTTGTTACCTCATTGGATAGTTATGGGACTTCCAATGACGGTGTACCCTTGTTATGTATTTGTCCCAGACAGTGAGGAAAACCCCGGGTCCTCGGCGGATCCGTTTGCTTGCATACACCTTGTAGAACCGAGTGAACCCGTAAGATAGGGGGACTCACTGGGATTTAGTAATCTCACCCCAATCATCTTATCTTTTTCAGGAGTAGTTTAGTAGCGTTTGGGACCGCAGCAGGTTTGGAATGAAGACTAGGAAGTGGTGATGGCTCGGAGACCTTGTTAGATCTTATTTTCTGCTGTGCAGATCCATTGAAAACACATGTATTATAATTCAATGTAAAATCTGATGTTGTATTTTAATATGGATCTTTCTATATCTATAGCTTTTGTATGTACTCAATATCGATTTTTAACGTTTCATGCATAATATACTAGTCAGTTATGTATGGCGTATTACACCATCGATCCTAACATCACCGAAATCCATCACCTGATGCATATGAATGAATGGACACACCTATCATACTTAAAAACATCACCGATCACGATGAATAACTCATCTCAACACCACATCACCAAATAAGTATGTACATGTTTCCAACATCATTCAAATAGTCATGCATTCATCACAATCATAATAATAATCATAGCCAATTCATCACCACATCAAATACATTGTCACACCTATTTCACATGCACACAATGTTTAATTCTCAACAAGTAATTAAATCGAGTTTTAAAGAAATAAAGTCGGCCACTGCCCATATTCATCATTCATCATATAAAACATTTAATTACTTGCACAACACCCATAACGGCACTAAGAAAAGATTCACGGATTAAAAGATACGCCATTTTAAAGTTTTAGAAAAATTCCCGCACAACAAGGTTCGCTCAACGATGCGAGGCAGAAGCGAATTCCTTCATACCTCTACTTAGCGGACCTCTAGCGACGTTAGACAGAAGTAAACCAGGTCGGGTCCTCCGCTCAGCGGACCCCCCTTCACTTAGCGGACCTGCGATTTTACCAAATCTCAGGTCTGCGACAGACCCTGCGATTCCACCTATTTTCAGTCCGAAATCGAGTTTAAACAGCATATACAGGCATACAATCATCATACATTCAATCATACACCACCAAACATGATTTAAACTCATTATTAACCAAATAGTTCATACAATTTTCATCAATTCAATCCAAATTATAAGAGAGTGGATGAGACGCTGATTGATGTACTAGAGGAGGAATTGCCTAATTCGGGTTAGAAAAAAGGCACACCTTCTTTGAATGCCTTTTAATTCGAGATTCAATCGCTTATATAAAAAATTGTAATTCACTCTTTGTCCTTTCTCTATGGGCCTTAAGAAGAACCTATAACATTATTTGTTTTATATTTTTTTAATATTTGTAATTTAACATATGTTTTATAAATTTAATTAGAAGTTTTCTTTTGAATTGAATAATTAGGTTTTCACATATAATAGTTTGAAAGAAAAATTAGTATAGTTTAAAAGTAAAAAGATACAACATAGGGAGGATTAGACTTGATCTAAAAAGAAAATTGAAATAATAAAAAAAGATAAGAAAAAGGGAAAATAAATATAACAAAATTTAAATAAATTTTTTTGAAAATTTAGAAAATTACATAAGCTTACTATCCTATGATCAGGTGTTATGTTACAGAAAAACAATTTGACATGTTATTTTTTTGCGCCTAAATTATCATTTCTAAAAATGAGTTTTCTTTCTCATTTGTTTTAGTCGTATATTCAGTGTATGTATCATCTTTATCCGTCCTTATTTAATATTATATTTGTGCGAGTATCTGATACTATACTCTATACTCCTGCTTATGCATTATAGATACTAATGCATTAACATTTAGTTTCAATTTATTTAAATATTTAAAAAAGTTTATTTTTCTTAGACGTAAATATTTTTTAATTGATATAACTTCTTTATTAACTTTATTGAGATCTAATCAAATATAGAATTTATGCGTTGTTTCCTTTAGCTTTAAAATATCTATGTGTTTTAAAAAATGATCTTTAAAAAACATTTTTAAGAATACTAAAAGTTTATTAAAATTTGTTTTTTATAAATCGAAAAATTAGATTTGATATTCTATAACATAAACATACATTATTGAAGATCAAAACAGAGTAAAAACAAATTTTCTCAAAAAGTTGTATTTTAAAAATAATTTTTAAAAAAAGATAATTGAAATTGCTTCAAATTTAAGTGTTTTTTTAATTTTAATATCCAAAATGAAATTATAACAACATGATGAAATAGCTAAAATAATATTTCGAGAATAATTATTCAAGCCAAATTTTCATTTGACTTTTTTCCAAAAAAAATCTTTGCAAATGTTCTTCAAACAAAAAAACTGAAACCAATGGGCCCATTTTATTTATTATTTTTATTTTTTTACGGGATCTATTGTTAATTTTTACATAGTCAACTGTAGTAATATTTTACAAAAATGCAATTGTCAGCGATGTTTATATAATGTAAACATGTTGTTAACCTTTCATCATTCAATAAAATGGCATTTCATATCTATCAATCTTATGTTTTGGGAATTTTATGCATTTCTTTGGTCATGGTTTTCGGTAAGAGGAATGTCAATTTTATCTTTGAGTTTCGTTTTCCATAACCAATTTTTTACATGAATATAAATGTTAACATTGAATTGTTCCAGGATTCAATACTAGTTTTGAGAGTCAAACAGGAGTTCTTTTTATAAAACACTGCTTAATTGGTGAACCAGGACCTCCACAAATTTGTTGCGTCTCACAATGCCCTACAGACTGCCCCTCAGATTGCAAAGCCAAAGGATTTTCTAAAGGCGGGTCATGTCAAGATATGTTAGGAGTAGAAAAGTGTTGTTGTTTAGCGTAATAAATCTAGTGTATCATTGAAATTGTAAAAAAATAAGGAAGAAGTAAAAAATGTCTAATTTTTACATAGTTGTGGTTCAATGAAAAATATCAAATAAGAAATAAGAAGTTATTTTTTATATCGTTCGAGATTGGTATCCAATCGTAACACTTATTCAGTCAAAGATCAATCGCACTATCTATTTGTAGCATTACAAGAAAAAACCAACTAATATAGAACTTTGTAACGGAAATATTTTTCATCCCAAAATATTTTATATGGGGACAAAAATTTTGATGATTTTTCTTCATAAACATTTTGATAAAATATTTAACTTTATTTGGGAAAAGATTGACATTTCTTCTCCAATTTAAAGACAAACGGTTTTCATCTCAAATTTGAAGTTTTTTATATTTTTGTATCAACGTCTTCAAATAAGTTGATATTTTAATTCAATATTTAGTAGAAAACGACGTGAATCTTAAAATCAATATTGTGTCTGAAGTTCATAGTATTTTTTCCATATCAATTAATTATATTTTATATTTGTTTAATGATTATTATCATATATTACAAAAATAACAAAATCTCAAAGTTATTTTTAGGAAAAACAAAAGAAGAAAATTATAATAGGACCAAACACAAGTAGTAACTAGGCTAATATGAATACAATAGAGAAACGGTTCATAAAGACCTTCAATTAAAAATGAAATAATGCTTAAACTAGAAATAAAAGCACATAAACTATGCCATTTGAAGCTGAGAAAAGAAATTAAAACTTCTCATTAAACTTGTTGTTGAATGAAAGATCAAGTGACTTTATTTGAGAGATCAAGTCACCATGCTTATTGATTTTTATGATATATGTATTAAGGGAGGAGGTTGAAACTTCAAGGAAGATGATCGTCAAAATTTTAAGAAAAGGAGATCAGGATCTTTGTTTGAGAGACGCTGTTTTTTATGGAAATTAGGGGGAATAAGAAAACATTTTCAATTTATAATGCCAATGTCTGTTTAGGAACTATAAATGAAAGGTGAGGTAGAACACTTGTGTCCTGTTGCGGTAAATTTGTGCTTTCAATACGATAGAGGGGGATTTAATCTACAAGATTAGCACTCTAATGCCGAGGTTAATGAGATAAATCATAAGTAATGTGTAAGTGATAATGGATTTGAATACCGAAAATGGCGCATTTTACTCTTATATATCGAAAGGGTTTTAAACTAATTGCATATGATGCGGCATGTTAGAAAGAAGGCATACCTTCTTTGAATGCCTTTCAATTCGAGATTCAATTGCTTATTTAAAAAATTGTAATTCACTCTTTGTCCTTTCTCTATGGGCCTTAAGAAGAACCTATAACATTATTTTTTTTATTTTTTTTTTAATTTAACATATGTTTTAGAATTTTAATTAGAAGTTTTATTTTTGAAAATTTAAAATATTACATCAGCTTACTATCCTATGATCAGGTGTTATGTTACCGAAACCAATTTGACATGTTATTTTTTTTGCCTAAATTATCATTTCTAAAGTAGAATTTTCTTTCTCATTTGTATTACTCGTATATTTAGTGTATGTATCATCTTTATCCATCCAATTTTTTAAATTCTCCATATCATACGAAAAAATTAGGATGGGATCATATATCCTTATTTAATATCATATTTGTGCGAGTATCTGATACTATACTCAATACTCGTACTTATGCATAATAGATACTAATGCATTAACATTTAGTTTGAATGTATTTAACTATATAAAAAAGCTTATTTTTCTTTGACATAAATACTTTCTAATTGAAATAACTTCTATATAAATTTTTTGAGATCCAATAAACTATAGCAATTATGCGTTGTTTCCTTTAGCTTTAAAATATTTATTATCATTTTTTATAAAATAAACAAAATCTCAAAGTTAATCTAGGAAAAACGAAAAAAAAAAAACATGTTTTAAAATATATCCGAACATAAGAAATAACTAGTCTAATATGAACAGAATAGAGAAACAATTCATAAAACTTCTCATAAGCTTGTTCTTATATAAAAGATCGAGTGACTCTGAATGTCACCATGCTTGATGAATCTTATGATATGTACATAGGGGGAGGTTGAAACTTAAGGAACAAGATCTTCAAAAATTTAAGAAAAGGACATCAGGGTCTTTGCGTGAGAGACGACGATTTTTGATAGAAATTAGTGCGAATAAGAAAGATTTTTCAACAGATAATGTCACTATCTGGTTAGAAACTTTAACTGAAAGATATTTCAAAAAAAATATTATATTCTAAAATTAAAAAGTTACAAAATATTGAAGACAAGACCTAATCCAAAAAGAAAATTAAAATAAACAAAGATAAGATAAAAAGAAAAATAAATAACACAAAATTAAAATAAACAAATATAAAATTTAACAAATTACATAAGTTTACTATCATATGATGAGGTGTGTTGTAACCGAAACTACTTTGAATAAAAATATATTTATACAAACATTTTTATAAATTTTAAAATTATTTTGAATTTTCTTTTTATAAATTGAAAGACTAGATTTGACATTCCATAACATACACAAACATTAAAGAAGATCTAGATAAAGTATAAATCAATATTTTTTCTAAAACTTGTATTTAAAACATGATTTTTATAAAAACACAAGTGAAATTGCTTCAGATTTAGATGTGTTTATACTTTAATTTTAAAATCCAAATTAAAACTATAATAAAATGATTAAAGCGCTAAAATTATTGTTTAAGAATAATTAGACATACCAAAATTTCATTTGAAGCTTTTATTAAAAGATTCTTCGAAAATTCAAACAAAAATATGCTACATTATAAAAACTATTCAAAGTAAAGCTCAAAACTCCATTGGAGAAGGAAAAATGGTGAAAGAGATTAAAGGAAAAGAGAGAGAAAAAGATGAAGCTTTCTTGTTATTCCAAAAGTGCTTAACAGAAAACTGTTACAAAGTGGCTTATATATGCAGCTTACTAAGAGTAAACTATCTCAGGCCACGTCATCCTTTGTAACTAACACAAACTAACTATCATGTAACTACCATGCCATGCATACATACTTTACACTACATGCATACGTAGATTACAATGAATTAAGTATTCTCCATGGTATTTGTTACCCCCCCACAAGCTTGAGGCTGGTAGATGTCAACCAAACCAAGCTTGGATATGCAATCAAAAAACAGTCGTGGGCCAAGAGATTTCGTGAAAACATCAGCGGCCTGCTGTTGAGACGTGACTGGGAGCAAACGCATGAGACCAGCTTGCAATTTCTCCCTAACCAAATGACAATCAATGTCAAGATGTTTTGTGCGTTCATGGAAAACCGGATTGGCAGAGATGTGTAACGCACTTTGATTGTCACAATATAACACGGGAAGACGAGCTGGGTGTTGTTTAAGATCATGGAGAAGAAAGCAAAGCCATTGAAGTTCGCGTGTGGCAGAAGCAAGTGCACGGTATTCTGCTTCGGCGGATGAGCAACTAACGGTAACTTGCTTCTTGGATTTCCAAGATACAAGTGATTGTCCAATGAAGAAACAATAACCCGATATGGATCGACGCGTATCAATACACCCACCCCAATCTGCATCACTGAATCCCAATATTTGCAAGCTTGAAGATTGAGGCAAGAAAATACCACGAGCCGGAGACCGTTTGAGGTAACGCAGCACATGCAAAGCAGCACGATAATGAACCTCAGTTGGAGAGCTCATAAACTGGCTCAATTGTTGAGTGGCATACGCAATATCTGGACGCGTCATGGTAAGGTACAGCAATCTTCCCACAAGTCGCCTATATGCTGTGACATCCGGATAAGCAGAGCTACTATCTTGGTGAAGACGAATTGCAGCATCCAAAGGAGTAGAAGCAGGTTTGCAACCACTGAGTCCTGAATCACGAAGAAGTTCCAAACAATATTTCCTTTGGCATAGAGTAATTCCCTTGGAAGAACGAGCCACTTCAAGACCAAGAAAAAATTTCAACTGTCCCAGGTCCTTAATATGAAAGGTGCGATCCAAAGCATGTTTCAAATCAGCAAACACAGTTAATGAGGTACCTGCCAGGATTATGTCATCGACATAGACGAGGAGAGCTGTGAATGATGTTGGCGTGGACTTGGTAAACAAGGTATGATCAGCATGAGCAGGGATAAAGCCTTGAGAGTGAAGAAAGGCAGTGAGCTTTTCAAACCACTGACGACTCGCTTGTTTTAGACCGTATAAGGACTTAAGCAAACGACAAACCTGGCCTGGCTTAGGAGAGGACACACCTTGTGGTACTTTCATATAGACTGCTTCATGCAAATCTCCATGGAGAAACGCATTGTTAACGTCTAATTGATGTAAGTGCCAGCCATGAATGGCAGCCAGAGCCAAAAGCACACGCACAGTGGAGAGCTTTGCCACTGGCGAAAATGTTTCAAAATAATCCAAGCCCTCAGTTTGATTAAAACCCTGAGCCACGAGCCGTGCCTTAAAACGTTCAATTGACCCATCTGCATGTCTCTTAATTTTGAATACCCACTTATTGCCAATGGGAACAGCATTGGGAGGTAAATCCACAAATTCCCAGGTGTGATTAGAGTTAAGAGCCTCAACTTCTTTATTCATGGCTTCAACCCACCTAGAATCCTTGGAAGCTACACTAAAATTGGAAGGTTCAATTTCAGATGACAAGGCCATTATGTAGGCTTTATGTTTTGGTGAGAGATTGGAGTAGGATATGGAGTTAGCAAGAGGATATTGACATGTAGGAGAAACATTGGAGTTACACACATAATCCTTGAGATGACTAGGAGGTTTGGCAACTCTAGCAGACTTTCTTATCTCAGGTTGTGTAGGAGGACTTGTTTCAGGTTGGGAGATAGGTATAGGATTAGAAGAAATGGTTGGAACATCTGTTGTGAAAGACAAATCAGATGAGGAATTGTTTGAAAAAGTGGTTTCTTGTTGAATGAGACTAGGTTCAGATGAAGAGTGGTTATGAGGAATATTATCAAAATCAGATGGTGTTGTAACATCATTTACAGGATGTGAAGATATTTGTGCAGGTTCAGATATATTTGTGGTAGGAGTAATGGTAGACTGATCAAAAACAGGTTGAGATATGTACACATCAGTTGGAACACACTCAGCAGAATAATCTTTGCATGGAAATTCGAGATCAAAGAATTTAACATTTCTAGAGATAAAAATATTGTGATTTGTAATATCTAATAATACAAAACCCTTCATACCTGCCTTGTAGCCTAAGAAAACGGACTTTCTTGCCCTAGTATCAAATTTAAGTCTATTGGTTGGTAGTGTTGAAGCATAGCTCAAGCAACCAAACACTTTTAGGGAGCTAAGATCAGGTGCAACTCCATATAACATCTCATAAGAGGATTTTTTTTTCAAGATCTTTGTAGGTATTCTATTCATGAGAAAGACAGCATGTAACACAGCATAAGACCAATACTCTTTTGCCAAGCCTGACTGAAACATAAGAGCACGACTAATGTTCAATATATGCTGATGCCTCCTTTCAACTCTGCCATTTTGCTGTGGAGTATACACACAGCTCTTTTGATGTAGGATTCCTTTAGAAGCATAATACATTGGCATGGCTAACTCAACTCCATTGTCACTTCTAACTGCTTTGACTGTTGAATTAAATTGTGTTTCTACCATGCTTATAAAGTCTCTAACTTTCTGTGGTACTTCAGATTTGGCTTTTATCATTACCACCCAAACATGCCTACTAAAATCATCAAGAATAGTCAAAAAATATTTGTATCCATGAATAGAACCAGTGCTGAATGGTCCCCAAATATCCAAATGCACAAGATCAAAAGCTTTATTTGCATTTCTACTGCTAATTGGAAAAGGCAGAATTTTCTGCCTGGCTTGCTGGCATACATCACATGCAGCATTCATGCCATTTGGAATATAGCTATACAATTTGTTCATACAATTCATCCTATCATATGACAAATGTCCTAGCCTAAGATGCCACAGTACACTAGGTGGTATGCTCTCTTTATTTGCAATTTTTCTATTTACAAATACACTAGAAACCATTCCTATGCTCTTGCTTCTTCTTGCTTCCAAGTGATAGAGACCATCATGCTCCTTAGCCAAACCAATCCTCTTCAAATCCTTCTTTCCCTGTATTATGCAACTATCAGTACCAAATACAAGATCACAATCCTGTTCCTTACACAACTTTGATACAGAAATCAGATTTACTTCAAACTGTGGCAAATAAAGCACATTTGAAATTGTAAGATTATCTGATAACTTCACATTACCAGATATAGAGGCAGTAATAGAGTTCCCATTAGGTAGATTAACCATAATAGAACTTATCTCATTATATTCATCAAACCAATCCAAAGAGAAACATATATGATGTGTGGCTCCAGTATCAAGGATCCAATCTACACTACTGTGAACATTAAAACTGGCTATGAAAGGATTACCTCCTTTAGTCAGATTGACAGATCCAGTGTTCTTTTCCAGCAAAGCCATCAATGATTGATATTGATCTTTTGTCAAAGTCATGCTTCCATTGTCACTAGTTGAACCAATTGTGGATTTAGTCTCTGCTTCTTCACTATCCACTTGATTCACATAGGAATTCCCTTTGCCATTGTTTGGAGGATACCCATGCTTCTTATAACATCCATCAATGGTGTGACCGGTTTTCCCACAGTATGTACAAACCTTTAGATTTCCTCTTCCTCTTCCTTGGTTATAGTTCCCATTACCTCTTCCTCTTCCATATTGCCTTTGTCCATCCACTGCATTCACTAAACCAGCACTCTCCTCATTCACATTTGTGCTGAAAGAGCTTGTTCCATATTGCAACTTTCTCTCTTGTTGCATAACCAGAGAGAAGACTCTATTTATTGGTGGCATAGGATCCATGAGTAGCACTTGTGATGCTACTCCCTGATATTCTTCACTTAGCCCAATCAGGAATTGTATTATCCTATCTTCAGCTTTGAAAGTCTTAACATTCCTCATTACTAAGCATGTGCAAGGAACTCTACAAGTGCAATTAGGGACTGGTCTATATTGATCCAGTTCTTCCCATAATCCTCTCAATTTAGTGAAATAATCAGATATCTTCTTAGTACCTTGTTTGAGATTCGAGATTTCTTGGTGCAGCTGTGCAACCCTAATTCGATCTCCTCTCATGAACCGATCTTTGAGATCGTTCCACATATCAATTGCATTATCAATGAACACTACACTCTGTGCTATTGATGGTGTAGTAGAGTTGATGATCCATGTGTGAACCAAATTGTTACATCTCTGCCATGCAGCATAATTGAGATCACCTTCATTTGGAACTTGTATGGATCCATCAACGAATTTGAATTTGTTCTTCATCGCCAATGCTCTTCTCATCTTCATTGACCATGCATGATAATTGTCACCAGATAAAGCTGGTGTAACACAAACTGTAGATGAATTTTCAGATGGATGAACGTAATAAGGATCGAGTTGATCCGCTTGATTTTGTCCGTTGTTGGTCTGATTTCTCGCCATGGCTATGATCAAAATCTTCAATCAACCAAAACGGAACGCAGAAAGAAAATACGAAAGAGAATCAAGAAAGAGAACTGAATCTCTAAGAATCTTCGATCACCATAACCAATCAATCGAAGAAAACAAGAAAATAGTATCGCAGCGAAAGCAGAGCAGGACGAACCTGCTCTGATACCATCAAAGTAAAGCTCAAAACTCCATTGGAGAAGGAAAAATGGTGAAAGAGATTAAAGGAAAAGAGAGAGAAAAAGATGAAGCTTTCTTGTTATTCCAAAAGTGCTTAACAGAAAACTGTTACAAAGTGGCTTATATATGCAGCTTACTAAGAGTAAACTATCTCAGGCCACGTCATCCTTTGTAACTAACACAAACTAACTATCATGTAACTACCATGCCATGCATACATACTTTACACTACATGCATACGTAGATTACAATGAATTAAGTATTCTCCATGGTATTTGTTAACTATTATTATAAAACACTAAAACCAAAGGGCCCATATATAATACTAATTATCGTTTTTTTACGGGATTCAATTTTGTATAAGAATATAAATTTTAATAATGAATTGTTCTAGGATTCAATACCAGTTTTGATAGTCAAACAAAAGTTCTTTTTACAAAACACTGCTTAATTGGTGAACCAGGACCTCCACCAGTTTGTTGCATATCACAATGCCCGACAAACTGCCCCTCAGATTGCAACGCCAAAGGATTTACTAAAGGTGGATTATGTTCAGTTATACATGGATCATAAATGTGTTGTTGTTTCGCGTAATAAAGCTAATGTATCATTGAAACCGTAAATAAATAATGAAAGATTTAATAGATGTCTAATTGTTTCATATTTGTGGTTGAATGAAGAAATATCAAAAAATAAATATGAAGCTTTTTTTATATCATTGAAAATCGGTATCCAATCAAAACACTGATTCATTCAGAGATCAATCGCACCATCTAATTGTAGCATTACTAGAGAAATAAATCAACTAAAATAGAACTTTGTAACGGAAATATATTTCATCCTAAAATAATTTTATTGAGACAAAATTAATAAAGATTTTTCCTCACAAATATTTTAATAAAAATATGTTATTTTATTTGGGAAGAAATTGACCTTTCATCTCCCATTTAAAGACAAATGGTTTTAATCTCAAATTTGAAACAAATTTTATATTTTCTTCTCAACGTCTTCGAATAAGTTTAGTTTTAATTCAATATTTAGTGGGGAAATGGCGTGAATCTGAAAATTAATATTGTGTCTGAAGTTCAAAATATATATTTTCCATCTCATCTCATTTTATTATATTTTATGTTTATTTAATATTTATTATCATTTTTTATAAAATAACAAAATCTCAAAGTTATTTTAGAAAAAACGAAAAAAAACATAATTTAAAATATATCCAAGCACAAGAAATAACTAGTCTAATATGAACACAATAGAGAAACAGTTCATTAAAACGAACAATTAAAAAGCGCAACAACGCTTAAACTAAAAATAAAAGCACTTGCACTACACCATTTGACATAGAGAAATAAAACTAAAACATCTCACTTAGCTTGTTGTTATATAAAAGATCGAGTGACTCTGGATGTCACCGTGCTTGATGAATCTTATGATATGTATTAAGGGGGAGGTTGAAACTTTAAGGAATAATATCTTAAAAAATTTAAGAAAAGGAGATCAGGGTCTTTGCGTGAGAGACGGCGATTTTTTTGTTGAAATTAGTGGGAGTAAGAAAGATTTTTCAACAGCTAATGTCACTATCCAGTTAGAAACTTTAATTGAAAGGCGAGGTAGAAATATTGTGTCTTGTTGCAGATGATTTTTACTTTCGATACGACAAATGGGGAGTTGATCTACAAGATTTGCACTCTAATGCCCAACTTAATGAGAGAAATTATAAGTAATGAATAAGTGAGAATGGATTTGAAAACAAAAAATGACACATTTTACTCTTATATATTAAGAGGGATTGAAATTGCTTGCATATGAAGCAACATGTTGTGGGTAAAACTTAGAGATTGGACAAGACGAAGATTGACGTAATAGAGGAGGTATTTCCTACTTCAGGTTAGAATAAAGGCATACTTGCTTTGAATGTCTTTCAATTCGAGATTCAATCATTTATCAAAAAAATTGTGATTCACTCTTGTGCTTTTCTTCACGAGGTCTTACGAAGAGCTCGTAACATAATTTTTTTAATTTCTTTATTGTTGATATTATGGTTTAAAGTTAGTCGAATAATTAATTTTGGACATATTTTATTTTAAAGGAAAAAAATATATATTCTAAAAGTAAAAATTTACAAAATATGGATGACAAGACCAAATCCAAAAAGAAAATTAAAATAAACAAAGATAAGATAAAAAGAAAAATAAATAACACAAAATTAAAATAAACAAATATAAAATTTAACAAAATACATAAGTTTATTATCATATGATGAGGTGTGTTGTAACTGAAACTACTTTGAATAAAAATATTTTTATAAAATTATTTTTATAAATTTTAAATTTATTTTAAATTTTCTTTTTATAAATTAAAAGAATAGATTTGACATTCTATAACATACACAAACATTAAAGAAGATCTAAATAAAGTCAAAATCAAATTTTTTTCTAAAACTTGTATTTAAATCATGATTTTTATAAAAACACAAGTGAAATTGCTTCAGATTTAAGTGTTTTTATTCTTTAATTTTAATATCTAAAGTAAAACTATAATAAAATGATTAAAGCGCTAAAATTATTGTTTAAGAATAATTAGACATACCAAATTTTCATTTGAAGCTTTTATTAAAAGATTCTTGAAAAATCAAACAAAAATATGCTACATTATAAAAACTATTATTATAAAACACTAAAACCAAAGGGCCCATATATAACACTAATTATTGTTTTTTTACGGGATCTATTATTAATTATAACATAGTAAACTCTAGTAATATTTTATAAAATGCAATTGTCTATGATGTCTATATAATGAAAATATGTTGTTAGTCTTTCATCATTCAATAAAAATGGACTTTTATTTCTACCAATCTTATGTTTTGGGAATTCTATGCATTTCTTTGGTAATTGTTTCCGGTAAGAGAAATGTCAATTATTACTTTTGAGTTTTATTTCCCATAACCAATTTTATATATGAATATAAATTTTAATATTGAATTGTTCCAGGATTCAATACCAGTTTTGATAGTCAAACAAGACTAAAAAGAAAAATAAATAAAACAAATATACAATTTAACAAATTACATAAGTTTACTATCATATGATCAGGTGTGTTGTAACCGAAACTACTTTGAATAAAAATATATTTATAAAATTTTTTTTATAAATTTTATATTTATTTTAAATTTTCTTTTTATAAATTGAAAGACTAGATTTGACATTCTATAACATACACAAACATTAAAGAAGATCTAAATAAAGTATAAATCAATATTTTTTCTAAAACTTGTATTTAAATCATGATTTTTATAAAAACACAAGTGAAATTGCTTCAGATTTAAGTATTTTTATTCTTTAATTTTAATATTTAAAGTAAAACTGTAATAAAATGATTAAAGCGCTAAAATTATTGTTTAAGAATAATTAGACATACCAAATATTCATTTGAAGCTTTTATTAAAATATTCTTGAAAATCCAAACAAAAATATGCTACATTATAAAAACTATTATTATAAAACACTAAAACCAAAGGGACCATATATAATACTAATTATTGTTTTTTTACGGGATCTATTATTAATTATAACATAGTAAACTTTAGTAATATTTTATAAAATGCAATTGTTTGTGATGTCTATATAATGAAAACATGTTGTTAGCCTTTCATCATTCAATAAAAATGGACTTTCATTTCTACCAATCTTATGTTGTGGGAATTCTATGCATTTCTTTGATAATTGTTTCCGGTAAGAGGAATGTCAATTATTTCTTTTGAGTTTCATTTTCCGTAACCAATTTTGTATAAGAATATAAATTTTAATAATGAATTGTTCCAGGATTCAATACCAGTTTTGAGAGTCAAACAAGAGTTCTTTTTACAAAACACTGCTTAATTGGTGAACCAGGACCTCCACAAGTTTGTTGCGTATCACAATGCCCGACAAACTGCCCCTCAGATTGCAACGCCAAAGGATTTACTAAAGGTGGATTATGTTCAGTTATACATGGATCAGAAATGTGTTGCTGTTTCGCATAATAAAGCTAGAGTATCATTGAAACTGTAAATAAATAATGAAAGATTTAAAAGATGTCTAATTGTTTCATATTTGTGGTTGAATGAAGAAAGATCAAAAAAGAAATATGAAGCTGTTTTTCTATCATTGAAAATCGGTATCCAATCAAAACACCGATTCATTCATAGATCAATCGCACCATCTAATTGTAG
Source organism: Vicia villosa (assembly GCF_029867415.1). Taxonomy (NCBI): domain Eukaryota; kingdom Viridiplantae; phylum Streptophyta; class Magnoliopsida; order Fabales; family Fabaceae; genus Vicia; species Vicia villosa. The sequence continues at coordinate 123,801 of NW_026706216.1, read as the reverse complement.
CATTACTAGAGAAACAAATCAACTAAAATAGAACTTTGTAACGGAAATATATTTCATCCTAAAATAATTTTATTGAGACAAAATTTATAAAGATTTTTCTTCACAAATATTTTAATAAAAATATGTTTTTTATTTGGGAAGAAATCACCCTTTCGTCTCCCATTTAAAGACAAATGGTTTTAATCTCAAATTTGAAACAAATTTTATATTTTCGTCTCAACGTCTTCAAATAAGTTCAGTTTTAATTCAATATTTAGATGGAAAATGGCGTGAATCTAAAAATCAATATTGTGTCTGAAGTTCAAAATATATTTTTTCCATCTCATCTCATTTTATTATATTTTATGTTTATTTAATATTTATTATAATTTTTTATAAAATAAACAAAATCTCAAAGTTATTTTAGGAAAAACGAAAAACACATGTTTTAAAATATATCCAAGCACAAGAAATAACTAGTCTAATATGAACACAATAGAGAAACAGTTCATAAAGACCAACAATTAAAAAGCGCAACAACGCTTAAACTAAAAATAAAAGCACTTGCACTACACCATTTGACACAGAGAAATAAAACTGAAACAGCTCACTAAGCTTGTTGTTATATAAAAGATCGAGTGACTATGGAAGTCACCGTGATTGATGAATCTTATGATATGTATTAAGAAAGATTTTTTAACAGCTAATGTCACTATCCGGGTAGAAAATTTAAATGAATTGCGAGGTAGAAATATTGTGTCTTGTTGCAGTTAATTTTTACTTTCGATACGACAAAAGGGGAGTTGATCTACAAGATTTGCACTCTAATGCCCAACTTAATGAGAGAAATTATAAGTAATGTGTAATTGAGAATGGATTTGAAAACAAAAAATGATGATGATGCCAAAAAATGTATTAAATGGTGTCATACCCCAAAATTTGCCCATCATATTTACTCATATTTCAGTCTATCTGACTTTCAAATGCTCAAAGATATACAAGAAGGAAACATGCAGTTTCTCTCCTAAACAACAACCCTCAAACTAGGGTTTTGATCTTCTCAAAGTATAATCAGTTTCTGATACCTCCAGTGGATTCAATGGCCTCTCATATGCTTCAAAGGATCCTCATGCCAAGTTTCAAGCTCTGACTCACAAGTTTGATCAGTCAACTGCTCAAAGGGACAACAGTCGACCAATTTGACCTAAAAGTCAACTATGGTCAAACCAGAGTTAAAACTCCTGATTTTTGGTCAACATCAATATTGTGAAGTCACATTCATCATTCGATCAAGGATTTATCATGATTCATCAAGGAAAACTCCAAAATCATCAAAACTCAAAGTTTCTAAATTAGGGTTTTGTAGAAGAAAGTCAACCCAACTTTGACTGATCATATCTCTCTCATACTTTATCGAAAATTCCCTAACCAAAGCTCATTCTCAAGGAAATTGAATTCTCTACAAATTTGTCTCTCACATGCCAAGGCTAAAAATGCTTTGTTTGAGAGATATAAGTTAAAACATTACAGGTCCTTTTAGAAGCTCGCAAAAAGCTGTTTTTTGTCAGGAGCCATATCATCAAGATGAAATCATCAAATGCAAAAGAGGTTCCAAAGTGGCTTATAGAGGACATCTTGGGCTTTCCAAAAATTATTAGAACATATTCATACGACAAATATTGAAGGAGTTACGATTGACAGAAGTTGAAAAATTTGAGAAAAGGCATGAAACCCTAATGGCACAATTTTGGATTTCTTGATCAATGGGCCCAATATTTGGACTTCAAACACACCCATGACCTACAATATGATCTTTAAGTCCATTATTATTCTTTTACAATTTTTATTTATATTTAATTGAATTTTATTCATTTAAATATTAAATAAATTAAGTAAAATGTCAAAGTAAAGGGATTAAATTGTATGGATCTTGCTTTAACCACATGGAGGCCCAAATAATACTCCATGGAGTCCATAAATTCGTGCAACATGATTATAGAGAAGATTTGGCTAATATAGAAAGATTTACTACAATTTTTAAACAAGATTTCAATCTTTATAAGAAACCAAGATTCAAGCCCATTTGAAACCCTAAATTCAGCCACTATATATATTCTGAGCACAAGGGTTCAAAGGGGGATTTTTGGCAGCCGGAGCAAGGGTTTGAAACACAACCAAAATACAAAGGATTGGTGCAATATCGTATCGATCATTCAATCCACCTCCGACCGATTTAGAGGACTTCTTTGTGCTCCTAAGAACTTCAGGAACCGATACCAATAATCATTCAAGCCTGCAACCGCCTAGAACGTCGTTGGTCGTCTCCACCGGAGGTAAGGTCTTTTTAATTTCAAACTCACTGATTCATGTGTTACTAACATGTTTGATGTGCATGGTTGCATTTAGGAAGCTATTTATAACAGTTCTGGGCTATCACATGTAAGCTTCCACGTGAGATTCGGTCCCTGCCATTGTTGGTCGCGTTTCACCATCTTCTTCGTATCTCATCATACAGGGACTTATAGGCCAAAAGAACCACGCCAATAGAATCAAAGCCCTAGAATTAGGGGGATATGGTACCATTGGTTCGTTTATTGTTGATATTTTGCAGGACCCGAAGCACTCATCGCCGGAGAAGACGAAGAGGACCACCCTGGACGGTGGTTTGACTCGCCGGAGTAATTGACCTAGGCGCGGCAGCGTGTTATTGGTCCAGCTGAATGTTTGAATAAATTGACTACCTGTGTGGCATAATAGAGAGAAGCAATTGGCTTTGGTTTAAGTGATGGACCCCACTTTGATTCAGTTTTAATTAACACCTATAACCTTATACTTGTTTATTTATTGATTGTTAATGGACTACCTGCAGCGAGTGAATTTCAGTTCAGTTGGCAATAGGTGAAATATCATTCGTCCATAAGGACCTGGGCTCGATCCCCAGCGTCCACATATTATTTTTACCATTCTTTTGTTTTTACGCAGTTATAGATCCAACGCTGCATAACAGCGCGTGAATATGATGCACCTTCAATGCACTGCCATTGGATCTCTGCAAGCTCAGATCCGAGAGTCTCAGGAACGGTTCCCCACGGAAGACCCTCACAAACGAGCTACACCAGATCTCACGCCTAGGTTTTTATTATTATTTTATTTCTTTCTTTTTTGTTTCAGTTTTTTTTCTTTTTCTTCCTTTTATACCTTAGTTTTTTTAGTCTAGTGTTAATTAGGATTAATCCACGAACATTAGGATTAGGTTAGCTTATCAAGTTTTAATTTTAGAATTAATTAGAATAATTTTTAGAATAAATAATTAGATAATTTGAAATAATTTATTTAGGTTTGTAGTTGTAAATTAATTTAGGTCTTAATTTTAATTAGGTTGAATCAAATTTTTGTTTTAAATAATTAGGGTTTGTTTAGGTTTAATAATTTAAGTTTTAATTATTATTAGATAATTTCTAATTAGGATCAATAATTTAAATAATCAGGTTAGATTTAGTCTTTTTAATCAAAACCATGTGACTATCAATAATGTCCTTTGTTTTTTTATTAGGTTTTTTTACAGTAATAATTAATTCAATACCATTAGTTTTATTAGCCATTAACCTTCAAGGTTTAGGCTTACCCTTTTTGTAATCAAATTGAATTTTCTTTCAAAGCGCGATTTCTCTTCTCACCTCATGCTCTGTGATTGTCGCATGCCTTTTTAAATTATTTGCCTTTATTTTAATTTATTTAATTTATTTGCCTTCATTATTTTTCCTTATTATTTATAATCTTGTCTTTATTATTATGCTGCGAGTCAGGGTGCATTATCTACTTAATTATTTCTTTTAATTTGTTCCGTAAAGTTTTTACCATATTATGTAACTGTTCACAGGATGTAATAGTTTAATTAGGGTTTATTTTTTATCTTTTTATTTTTAATTTTTGCCCTTTTTAATTCCGCCTTTAAATTTCTGCCCACAGGTGTTTATTGTAATAGCGTAGGACTTTTAAAATTCTGCCTTTTAATTTTTGTTTATTTTGAATTGCGTGGCTAGTAAATTAGGGAGTGCAAACCATGAATTAAACATAGAATCACTAACTCTACAAGATAAATGTAATCGAAGTTAACCACGTGATTGTGCACCCACACACCTTTAGGGTAATCCCTCTAGTTGCCTTGTTGCCTTATTACTTGCTGCCTTGTTGCCTTAATTTTGTTGCCTAAAAATAGTCAAGTCCATCGCTTCAGAGGATACCTAAAGCAAGGTTGCCTAAAGAGATTGAAAATCATCTAGTCCCTCGAAGTTGCCTCGGTAAAAGATGATTGTCCCGATTGCTAAGGTATCCTCGCATGATGCCTAAAGACTATTATATCCTTCCCTTAGACTACCTGCCCTCTTTATGGCAAGAGACAGTCTTATGGCGAACGATACTTTTCTCGATGACCCTTAACATCCAATTGAAAGACTTCCCGCCCTCTCATGGTATGGATAGACCCTTTCGCCTGAAAGACTTAAAGAACAAAAAAGACGATCTTAGGGTAGGTAGTTCTTAATTGCTTGCTCCATTCAAATCAAAAATCAAATCTTTTTCCCACTCTTTTTCAAAATCAAATTCAAAAAGACTACGCTTATTTACAAGCTAAAGTTCGTCTTCAAAATATTTTCCAAACGCACTTCAAACATTTCAAACAATTCAAAAATGAGATAAGAAATTAAGAGCCCATGGATAACCACGGATACCAAGGGTGCCTCACACCTTCCCTTTGTATAACTTACCCCCCGAACTCAAAATCTTTCAAAAGGTCTTTCCTATTCTTTTTGCCATTCCAATTGGATAAAATAAAAGTCGATGGCGACTCTTGCTATCCGCACATTTCAAAAAAGTCAGTTCTCCCACCGTATTACAGAACTGGAGACTCTGCTGGGGATGCTTTCGAATAAAAAAGAGGGGTTACCTTAGAGCTAGTTCACTTTAATAATTGTTTGTTTGCTTGCTTTATTCTTCAGGGCTGTTTTGGGAAAAATGAAGGACGAATCCTACGCCCGGATTCAAGAACACTTAAGATAGGAGCGGCATAGTCATGGAGACCTCCCTTGTGCATGCTTGGGATTGGTCGATTTGAAGTTCGCGCTTGAGTTAGGCCTCCACTGGTTATTGTGTACCTCTTTTGCATGAGAGAGGTTTACGCATGTATCTTTGGGTGCGTCGGAGCTCAAGGACCTTTAGTCACCTTTAACCCATCTTGACTTTTAGGAACATAGTGGGAGGGCTATTCTTGGTGCATGCCAAGTTATGGTCGCGACCCGATACTACAGCTCAGATAGGTTTCTTCCTAAAGTATCATTGCGCGGTATGCATGTATCATGTTCGAGGGTGCTTTAGAAAGGGCTGACAATTCTGGGTCACTGGTAGAACCTGTTGCTGATATCATCCTTATCCTTAGAAGTACCTTTGGGAAACGGTAGTTACCTAGTCAAACTCCATGCAAGCCTTTAAACCTAAGGACATTTGTGTGACTTGCTTGTGTATGCTACTAACCTTTCATTTCCTTGCAGGAACAGTTTGTAGGACTTATTCGTCCTTTCTACCTTATGCTTTACTTAATGCATTGCATCTGCATGACATCGTGACATCATGGCATCATAACATGTTTTTTCAATAGGCTTCCCATTCTTTCTTGCTATTTATCTCAGCACAAATGGATCTTGAGCAATCAGTCAACAATCTTTAGGCTCAGAATATCCGGTTCCAAGTTTTGATTCTGAACTTGGTCAAGGGGCAAGACGAGTTGAAAAACCTTGTTAACCCAGAAGAAAAAGGATCAGAATATGCCGCAAAGTTTACTCCATTGCACATGCCATTGTTCCAAATTCTGCTACAACTACTCAATCAGAACTTGATAACCCTATTGCCTCCATATTCATTTCCTACTAATCCTACTCTTGGATACAAGTATCATGCGAGATGTGCTTATCATTCCAATATCCTTGGTCCTGATACAAAGGATTGTGGACCATTGAAGCATAAGATCCAAGATTTTAATCGATGACAAGATCACTGATTTCAATTCACCTGAGGAACCTCATATAACTGACGTTGCGCATAACCAGAAAGGCCTTAATGAACGCAACCAATTTGTGGGGGGCAGTTCTGATCTCTACATCAGCTCCACAACAACGACGCAAGCCAGATGCACCTAAGCGTCAATTCACCAAAATTAATATGACATTGGCTCATGCATTACAACGTCTGTTGAAGATCGAATTGATTACTTTGAGGGACCCTCCCAAGAATCCTAACACCTACACTCCTGGCTATAAACCCAATGCGAGGTGCGTGTACCATTCCAACAGTCCTGGACATTACTCAAACAATTGCTGGACATTGAAGAATAAGATTCAAGATCTGATCAATGACGAAGAAATTAGATTCAACCCTCCTGAAACTCCTGTGGTGATCACCGCTCCTATGCCTAGTCATGACACGACTGATTAACGTCTAGACGGACGAACTTTTGGATCATTAGATCTACTTCCATGTGCAATCTCTATCCTGTTTGTTTAAACATTTGGCTTATGATAGACATTATCTGTTTTAATAATCATCATCAGTGCATTGCATATGTTTGTCTTGAATAAATTATTTCGATATCACTCATTTTAAGTTATGTCTTTACTTTGCATATGTTTTGTGATATTCAACTCCTGCTAAGCTGTAAGCCTTTTGAAGGATGATGACGAAAACGATACCGCAACCTCATACAGTATGCTTTTGAACGGACTATGTTAACGATATACAGGCATTGTTTCAATTCCTAAATAGTGGAGATATAAGGATGTTAATCCCTCGTCAACCCCTTTGAGTCTAAGGAGTAGAAGTTTCCTTCACGTGCAAATTAAACCCTTAATCATAACCTGGGGCAGGGTAGTTACTCAGTTAACTCAGTCATGCCAGTACGCTTTTACACAAATAATGATGGTTTCCCGTAATCATTAAGTCAGGCAGTCAACATCTATCAAAATAAAAAAAAGCTATTACGTCAAAACCTATGAAGGAGACTTATATGAAATCGAAACATCCCGCTGACTGTAATATCAAAATAAATAGTTCAGGCAAAAGTTAGGGACAACAAAGTCAAAAAAAAGAGGTCACTACAAATCCTCGACAAAAGAAAACATTTCAAAAGAGGTCACTACAAATCCTCGACAAAAAGAAAGTGTTACAAAAAAAAAAGGATGACTGCCTGTCCAAATAAACCTCTGGTGCTTCAACCACCATCAAATATCAATGTTAATACTTCAAGCTTTGCTAAAGCTGAAACGCAAAGTTAACTGAGCATAGGATCGAAGAACATCACGAAGATTGGGATGGGTATAAATAAATTTTTGCGCCATTATCCTTTGTTTCTTAAACCGTGAACCAAGCCACGTTACAACCCTTGAAAGTCCTAACTGAAGCATGGTTAGTCGAAAGCATACTGTCACCAAAAAGGTATCCTGACTCCTTAAGGTTTACCAAAAAACTGAGTTGATATTTCATTTTTACAAACATCACGTTTTTACAAACATCACGTTTTTACAAATATCACGCTTTTACATCTCCTGTTTAAATGTTTTTCAAAAACTCAAGATAGACGTATGCATTGCATCTCATGAATTCATTATTAAACATATTCTGCTACATAATTTCAAATGTTAGCATCAAGAAGAATCTGCACAGGGTATGACTAATGACTCAAAGTTATCCCGACCAACAAAGATTACTCCAAGAAGCAATGTCCACTACGTATACAAGGGGCATGGCACGTTTTGCCCAATCAATATGGGGCAATCAAGTCAAGATTCCAAGAATATCTTAAATGCCAAACAGTCAAAGGCATACATCCCAAGTGGATTTCAAACTATTTCCTGATCAATATGGGGCAATCAAGTCAAGATTCCGAGAATCTCTCAAGGATGCCAAAACAACCAGGGGCATGCATCCAAGTAAATCTGAAGCTACTTCCCGATCAGCCAGGGGCATCATACTGCGTTCATGGCTATTAGGGGCATGTCACCCATGGTACACATCTCATAAGGTCCTCGCGAGGCGAATCTCTTCAAATTCCCTAATAGCTGGGGCAAAGCTATGCAAGGCATGTTCAACACTTCGATCAATACTCACTGGTGTTTTCCAATCAATACGAGTCCAGGAATGGCAAGTGCTATAATCATTGGGGGCAACGTTCAAGACATCCATATCTTCCCACAGAGCCGGTTTTCATAGGATCATATCCCCACAAATTAATCATTAAGACGATATCTTCAAACGTTCTCGTCCCAACAAAGACTTAGTTCCTCAACGGAGTTTACATCTTCGACACTGCCGGTTCCCCGACACTTTTCTCTTCTCCAAATAAGGTTGTTCATCCCTTATCCCCATTCAGGGTGCATCAAGGATCAATCATTCAAATGGCTCTCATCCCCAAGCAGAAATCATAAATCCCCAACTGAGCATCTTCAAAACAAGATCAGACATCAAAAATCACAATGATATAGAGATTTATTTTCTCAGTCAAGAAAAATCACTAATATACTCCAGATAGCATAAACATATTCATACATTGCATACATTACGTCATAATAAACATACAATTTTCTCATTTATTTTGAGAGACTCGTCACATAATACATGCATCATGACATTGCATAAAGACTAACTTTACCTATTTCAAAATAGATGTACAAGAAGATGAACAATATCTCTGATCTAATTCAGTTACTACGAAAGATACTGACACGGTCAAGTCTCAAGGATCTAATTCCATCATCACGAACGGTGTGGACACGATCAACCTTCCAGAGTCTAATTCAGTTACTACGAACGATGCTGACACGACGAAAGATCTAATTCTATCATCACGAACGGTGTAGACACGATCATCTCTCCAAGATCTAATTCAGTTACTACGAACGGTACTGACACGGTCAACTCTCAAAGATCTAATTCCATCATCACGAACGGTGTGGACACGATCAACCTTCCCAAAGTCCAATTCAGTTATTACGAACGGTGCTGACACGACAAAAGATCTAATTCTATCATCACGATCGGTGTAGACACGATCATCTTTCCAAGATCTAATTCAGTTACTACGAACGGTGCTGACACGATCAACCTTCCAAGATCTAATTCCATCATCACGAACGGTGTGGACACGATCATTTTTCTAAGATCTAATTTAGTTACTACGAACGGTGCTGACATGATCAACATTCAAAGATCTAATTCTATCATCACGAACGGTGTAGACACGATCATCCTTCCAAGGTCTAATTCATTAACTACGAACGGTGCTAACGCGATCAATATTCCAAGATCTAATTCTATCATCACGAAAGGTGTAGACACGATCATCTCTCCAAGATCTAATCCAGGTACTATGAACGGTGCTGGCACGATCAATCTCCAAAAATAGATGGCATCTACAAGCCCATCTCCAACAAACACTTCTCAACACAGCGAGCTTAAATACATCCTAACATACGGCCCATTCTGGTACTTCTCAATACAAAAAATTCAGTCTAGCGTATGACTCATCCTAGGATACAACCTGACGTAAGGTGTATTCTGACAATTACCAACACAGGGGACCTGGTCTAACGTACGACCTATCCTACAGCCTAACGTACGGCTTTCCAGACATCTGTCGATGCAATCGGACCCAGTCTAACGTATGACTCGTCCCACCCTTCAGCCTAACGTACGGCTTTCCAGAAATTTAACGATGCAATTGGACCCAGTCTAATGTATGACTCGTCCCATCCTCCAGCCTAACGTACAACTTTCCATACATTTATCAAATGCAAATTGGATCCGGTCTAACGTACGACCCATCCTTCATCCTAACGCACGGCTTTCTATACATTTATCAAATGCAAATCGGATCGGTCTAATGTACGACCCATCCTTCAGCCTAACGTACGGCCTACTTTAACACTCATCAATACAGTGGATCCAGTCTAACGTACGACTCATCCTAAATCATATCCTTCAGATACAGTCTAACGTACGACGTATTCTCACTCCCAAGTCTATGAAACGGGATGGCATCTTTAAGCCCATCTCAATCAAGTCTCTCAACATCTGGATGACATCTTTAAACCCATCTCCAACAATACTTTTCCTGGATGGCATCTTTAAGCCCATCTCCTACAAAAAGACCCTATCTCGGCAAGGGCAAATTTCCTGGGTATTCTAGTGTTCAATCCTCTTTCACCTTCAGATACCGACTGGCATACAAACCACTCTACATCTTCAGGTTTAAGAAGATTGAACAGGGGCAGCTGTCATACCCCAAAATTTGCCCATCATATTTACTCATATTTTAATTTATCTGACTTTCAAATGTTCAAAGATATACAAGAAGGAAGCATGCAGTTTCTCTCCGAAACAACAACCCTCAAACTAGGGTTTTGATCTTCTCAAAGTATAATCAGTTTCTGATACCTCCAGTGGACTCATTAACCTCTCATATGCTTCAAATGATCCTCATGCCAAGTTTCAAGCTCTGACTCACAAGTTTGATCAGTCAACTGCTCAAAGGGACAACAGTCGACCAATTTGACCTAAAAGTCAACTAGGGTCAAACCACTGTCAAAACTCCTGATTTTTGGTCAACATCAATATTGTCAAGTCACGTTCATCATTCGATCAAGGATTTATCATGATTCATCAAGGAAAAGTCCAAAATCATCAAAACTCAAAGTTTCTAAATTAGGGTTTTGTAGAAGAAAGTCAACCCAACTTTGACTGATCATATCTCTCTCATACTTTATCATAAATTCCCCAACCAAAGCTCATTCTCAAGGAAATTGAATTCTCTACAAATTTGTCTCTCACATGCCAGAGCTAAAAATGCTTCATTTGAGAGATATAAGTCAAAACATTACAGATCCTTTTAGAAGCTCGCAAAAAGCTGTTTTTTGTCAGGAGCCATATCATCAAGATGAAATCTTCAAATGCAAAAGAGGTTCCAAAGTGGCTTATAGAGGACATCTTGGGCTTTCCAAAAAGTATTAGAACATATTCATACGACAAATATTGAAGGAGTTATGATTGACAGCAGTTGAAAAAAATTGAGAAAAGGCATGAAACCCTAATGGCACAATTTTGGATTTCGTGATCAATGGGCCCAATATTTGGACTTCAAACACACCCATGACCTACAATATGATCTTTAAGTCCATTATTATTCTTTTACAATTTTTATTTATATTTAATTGAATTTTATTCATTTAAATATTAAATAAATTAAGTAAAATGTCAAAATAAAGGGATTAAATTGTATGGATGTTGCTTTAACCACATGGAGGCCCAAATAATACTCCATGGAGTCCATAAATTCGTGCAACATGATTATAAAGAAGATTTGGCTAATATAGAAAGATTTACTACAATTTTTAAACAAGATTTCAATCTTTCTAACAAACCAAGATTCAAGCCCATTTGAAACCCTAAATTCAGCCACTATATATACTCTGAGCACAAGGGTTCAAAGGGGGATTTTTGGCAGCCGGAGCAAGGGTTTGAAACACAACCAAAATACAAATGATTGGTGCAATATCGTATTGATCATTCAAGCCACCTCCGACCGATTTAGAGGACTTCTTTGTGCTCCTAAGAACTTCAGGAACCGATACCAATAAATATTCAAGCCTGCAACCGCCTAGAACGTCGTTGGTCGTCTCCACCGGAGGTAAGGTCTTTTTAATTTCAAACTCACTGATTCATGTGTTACTAACATGTTTGATGTGCATGGTTGCATTTAGGAAGCTATTTATAACAATTCTGGGCTATCACATGTAAGCTTCCACGTGAGATTCGGTCCCTGCCATTGTTGGCCGCGTTTCACCATCTTCTTTGTATCTCATCATACAGGGACTTATAGGCCAAAAGAACCACGCCAATGGAATCGCAGCCCTAGAATTAGGGGGATAGGGTACCATTGGTTCGTTTATTGTTGATATTTTGCAGGACCCGAAGCACTCATCGCCGGAGAAGACGAAGAGGACCACCATGGACGGTGGTTTGACTCGCCGGAGTAATTGACCTAGGCGCGGCAACATGTTATTGGTCCAGCTGGATGTTTGAATAAATTGGCTACCTGCGTGGCATAATAGAGAGAAGCAATTGGCTTTGGTTTAAGTGATGGACCCCACTTTAATTCAGTTTTAATTAACACCTATAACCTTATACTTGTTTATTTATTGATTGTTAATGGACTACCTGAAGCGAGTGAATTTCAGTTCAGTTGGCAATAGGTGAAAAAGCATTCGTCCATAAGGACCTGGGCTCGGTCCCCAGCGTCCACATAATATTTTTACCATTCTTTTGCTTTCACGCAGCTATAGATCCAACGTTGCATATCAGCACGTGAATATGATGCACCTTCAATGCACTGCCATTGGATCTCTGCAAGCTCAGATCCGAGAGTCTCAGGAACGGTTCCCCACGGAAGACCCTCACAAACGAGCTACACCAGATCTCATGCCCAGGTTTTTATTATTATTTTATTTCTTTCTTTTTTGTTTCAGTTTTTTTCTTTTTCTTCGTTTTATACCTTAGTTTTTTTAGTCTAGTGTTAATTAGGATTAATCCACTAACATTAGGATTAGGTTAGCTTATCAAGTTTTAATTTTAGAATTAATTAGAATAATTTTTAGAATAAATAATTAGATAATTTGAATTAATTTATTTATGTTTGTAGTTGTAAATTAATTTAGGTTTTAATTTTAATTAGGTTGAATCAAATTTTTGTTTTTAATAATTAGGGTTTGTTTAGGTTTAATAATTTAAGTTTTAATTATTATTAGATAATTTCTAATTAGGATCAATAATTTAAATAATCAGGTTAGATTTAGTCTTTTTAATCAAAACCATGTGACTATCAGTAATGTCCTTTGTTTTTTAATCAAAACCATGTGACTATCAGTAATGTCCTTTGTTTTTTTATTAGGTTTTTTTACAGTAATAATTAATTCAATACCATTAGTTTTTTAGCCATTAACCTTCAAGGTTTAGGCTTACCCTTTTTGTAATCAAATTGAATTTTCTTTCAAAGCGTGATTTCTCTTTGAAGGATAGAAAAACACTTAGAAAGGGGGGTCTGAATAAGTGTGACTTTAAAAACTCTTAAGATAAAAACAATGAACACAATATTTTTATCCTGGTTCGTTGTTAAAGAAACTACTCCAGTCCACCCCCTTAGAGTGATTTACCTCACCTGAGGATTTAATCCACTAATCAATCTTGATTACAATGGTTTTCCACTTAGATAACCTCTAAGTCTTCTAGAGTATTCTGATCACAACCTGATCACTCTAGGAACACAATGCTTAGATACCCTTTAAGACTTTCTAGAGAAGATGCTTCTTAAAAAGCTATAATCACAACTGTGATATTTCTCTTAAAGTTTAAGCTTAATCTCACTAAGATATTACAACAGTAATGAAGTGAGGTTGAAGATGAAGTTTGAGAGCTTTTGAATTTGACAGCATTTCTGTATGTTTATGCAAAGTTGTGTATTCAGCTTCTCATCAGAACTTCTATTTATAGGCGTTTGAGAAGATGACCGTTGGGAGCATTTAATGTGTTGCATGATCCGTACAACATTGCATTTAATGTTTCACTCTTTTGTCAACTACCTCGAGCCTTGCTTTTCCTGCTTTAACTGACTTTGCCTTTAATAGCTTCTAACGTTCCTTTTGTTAGTCAGCGTAGCCTGCCAGCTTGTACTTGCTTCTGATCTGATGTTTGTATAAAAAACTTTTAAAAATCACCAGAGTTAAACAGCTTGGTGCAGAGCATCTTCTTGTCTTCTGACCTTGAAGTGCTTCTAGCGTGATACCATGAGAACTTCAGTGCTTCTGCTTCTGATCTCAAGTTCTTCTGATGCTTCAGTTGACCGTGTTCTGATTCTGCTTGACCATCTTCTGATGTCTTTCCAGAGCATGTTCTGATGTTGCATGTTGAACCTTCTAAGTCAGTGCTTCTTGCGCTGATTTTGTGCATACTCTTTATATGTTTCATGAAATGGAAATTGTATAGGATTAGAGTACCACATTATCTTATACAAAATTCATATACATTGTTATCATCAAAACTAAGAATATTGATCAGAACAATTCTTGTTCTAACAATCTCCCCCTTTTTGATGATGATAAAAACATATATAAATGATATGAATTTGCAATCAGAATATCAGATGGCTAAAGACAAATACACAGTTATAGCATAAGCATATAAACATAGTGTGTGAATATGTCTCCCCCTGAGATTAACAATCTCCCCCTGAGATGAATAATCTCCCCCTGAAATAAATACTGGAAGAAATTTATAAATAAAGGACTTCCCTGAGTATTTTCCATTTCAGTTGAGACGTTCACATAAGTCTAGAACTTCAGAACATTCAGAGCTTCTGCTTCTTGCTTCCATAGGACAGCTTCAGAGCTTTGAATTTCCTCTGGAATCATTGCATGCTTGATTGTATCAGAACATTCTTGAATGTACCAGAGCGTCGTCAGAGCATCTCTACATCCTGAAATGTTTCAGAAACAAACTAGACAACAAGAGTCAAGGCATTAATGAATCAGAACATAAAATATGTATCAGAGCATACAGTATGTATCAGAGCATATAAGGGATAAGAATGTGTTGGAGCATATTCTATCACAAGAATATCAGAACATTCTTCCTTCTTGCTTCTGATCTTGAAGCTTCACAGCACTAAGCTTGCTTCAATTTCCATGAGCTTGTTTCTATATAGAATTGCTTTTCCCCATGTCTTTGCTTCTCATGTTGAGCTTTTTAGAATGTCTTCAATCCTGCAAAAACTCAAAGACATAAAACTTGCAAATTCTGTTAGAAATGTGGATACTTAGTCCCAACAACTGATATAGTTAATCAAATCAATTATCACATTTTCTCCCCCTTTTTGTCATAACATCAAAAATCATAAAAGATTCAGATGAAAAACAAACAATATGAGAGAAAAGAAGATTTCATTGATCATAAGAAGATATCAGAAGATACAAGAAACAATGCAAGAAAACAGATGCAAGAACAAGAGACAACTAAGACTCAAAAGACTACGACTAGCCTAGCTTAGACATGATCTGTACCAGAAGGTCGTGAATCCCAGAAGTGCTTTCAGTTTTCTTCTTCATGAAAGTCCTAAACTCTTCATGAGTGTCTTCATGCCTATCCAAGCGAGAAGCAAGATCAGCTTGATTCTGTTGAAGAGCCTCAAAAGTCTTCTCCAGACGAGAGGGTTCACCAGAAGTTTCACCACCAGCATTCAGTGGGATAGCATGTCCAACAGAAGCATCCAATGTAAGAACATCTTCTTGAGTTTCCGGAACAGGACTTTTCTCAGAAGAATGATTCTCGGCATCTTGTTTCTCAGCATCAACTTCTTCCATAGAAGCATCTTCATCATATTCTGGGGTAGGAAGATCAGAATCTCCATTTTCCAGAGCTTGAAGAATCTCAGCCAGATTCTTTGGAGGAATGGGAGCAGCAACTACTGGAGGGTAGACAACCTCAGGAACAACCATGGTAGGAGCCTGCTCAGAAGAATTCGCCCTAAGCTAGTGGAATAGCCATTGGGAATCTTCAGTCAGAACAGGAAACTTAGGCTTCCAAACAACCATAGTCAGGCATGGTTCATCTTCCAACTCATCCACAAACTTCTTCTCCTCAAGAGATCTCCAATTCCGGATTGGATGAAAGTACCTACCATCATCAAGATCCAAGCAGTAACCAGAAGATCCAGATGCTTCAGCAACGCATCTTCTCTGGATGTTCATAGCATCCAACTGAAAATCCCTTCTAAAGAGTCTCCATAATCTCTTAGTAGCAGTTTGATCCAACTTGGAGTCATATGCTGCTCTCAAGATTTCCATCCTCTTTCTGAAGCTAAGCTTAAACAGCTCAAAGTCTATATCAATAGGTGGTTCAGGAGGATTGAAGGTGAATTTGTAGTCAGGGTACAAAAGGCAATAGGGTTTGGATTTTCTGCAGGGTAAGGGATGGGATAGAGAAAGTGTAGAATCAGTGGTGAAGGTTGAGGAAGATGGAATATCAGAAGGTGTTGGGGGAATGATATTTAGTGGTTCAGGGTTCAGAACTTGTGTAGAAGGAGGTGGTTGAGAACAGTTTGGGATGGAGAAGGTATTATGGGGTTCAGAAGATGGAGGCTTATTTTGAGAGGATTGAGCAGCTCTCAAGGCACGGAAAGAATCCCTAATGCGCTTCTCTTGAAATTCTTTGGAGTTAACCTTGTAGGGATCATAGGAAAGATTTGGCTTCTTTGCTGGATTTGATTCTGCTTCTGAAGCTTTTCTTTTTAATCTCTTTTCTTTCTTCTTCTGTTACTTCTTCTTCAACTCAGCTAGAGAAGGAAGAACTCTTCCGCGATTCCATGCAGGATCAACAGAAGATTGAGCAATGACACATGTCTTCAAGTAGCGCTTAACAGACTTGTGTAGCTCCTCTCTGAACAGTTGTGAGAAGTTCTCAACAGGAGATCTTCTGGTCAGAATATCTGTAATTATTCTTGGAGCAGAAGTTACTTCCTCAATCAGAAGCATCCTTTGGAGATCAAGGGCATTCAGAACATGTCCTTGAATGACAGTGAAAAACTTTGGCGTGCCAACAGTTCTCAGAGTATCCATCAATTCACTCTCTACCAGAATATCTGAGATCATTCTAGCAAGAGGAATAGTGTTCTTCTTGAAATAAGGAAACTTCCTGTGCTCCTCATCTCTTGATTCTTCAATATTCGTTTTCAAGTGTTGAAATAGAATAGTTGAGAGAGAGACCTTAGTACCTTTACCAATGCAGAAGAGAGCATACTTGTGATCCTGACTCATATATTTAGCAGCAATAGATCTCTTTCTATGATAAAAGGTTTTCAGAAGAATTTCAGCCCATACTCTGTAGAACGGTTTCAGCAATGTAGTTTGATTTGGTGAAATTTTGAAAGCAGATAGTTCTTCATCAACTTTATCCCAAGCAACTCTACCAGGGATAGCACATGTGATTCCTTCTGAATCATCAAGATCATAAAGCTTCCTAATCAGTTTCTCTGTTACAACAACTTCATGCCCTAGAACAAAGGAGATGATAGTAGTTGGAGTAACTGTTGCATGTGTCCAGAAATCTAACACCAAGTGAGGATAAACTGGTGCAACCAGTCTCTCAAAGTAGTTTGTCCATCCTTGAACCATCATTGTATCTTTAAGATTGAAACCATGTTCCATCAAACTTTCAAAGTCTACCAATATTTCAGCCAATACTTCCAGTTCTCCATTCGGAATGGAACAAGTCTTCAGAGGACAATACCCAAATTTGCGATGAACAAGATGTGTTGAAGTCATTTCAGATTGTGAACTTGAAGATGAAAGCATGAAGAGATTCTGAGATACGGTTTAGAACAAGGGTTTATGCAACAAGGAAAGAGAGAGAGAGATGAACGAAAAAGACTATGAATGAAGAGAGAGAATGTAAAGAGATGAATTGTTGTGAAGATGAGTTTAGATAGGGACGGATTTGAAATGAAATGCAATGTGTGTTTGAATGAATATGAAAAAATAAAATAGAAAATCAGTTGCATTTAATGAGAAATAACGTTAGGAGAGATAATGTAACATTTGAAATAATTTGCACAGTTACCTAGGGCGGCGTCTCCTCAACTGCACACATGCTTGTCCAAATAGAGTGAACACGTGTTCAGCATGTGGAAAGCTGGTGACAGCTGTTTTGCTTTAAAAGAACTTCTGAATCAACTTAGATAATGAAACGTCAGTGATAACAGACTCAGAACTTCTAGTTGATCATCAATCAGAACTTCTTATAAGAAGATAAAACAAGATCATTTTTGAACTAATCCATACATCAGAACTTCTCATCTTCTCATTCTGGGCATAAATCCATACTGGTATCTACTATCTAACATATATTAAAAGATTGACCAAACTTCCTAAATTGCCCTTTCCTCAAAATAAATTTACACTACAAAATGGACATTTTAGTAACTAACAAAATAACTCTTCACCTTTTTACCTTTTGCACCAAGTGTTCCACTCTCATTGGTCCACCAACTTTCTACAACATAATACACTACCTCATTTTCTCTCTCCTTATAAAGTACAATTTCAATTGAAAATAGAATATAGTTGCATATTTATGATTATTATTCATTTATAATTGAATCATTCATTTTAAATTTACATATTTTTAAATATATTTTATATAATATTAAATAAATTTACATGATATTAGGTTGTAGTTTATGGGTCACTATCAACATAATACATATTTTATTTATTTTTTCAAATGTTAAAATTCATTTTATTCTTTTTCTATCTCATGGATCAATTTTTTTCTTTGCTTAATTATTTAATAATTAATTAATTCATTTTAAATTTATTTGTATATTTTATTTTTTTTAATTTTAAAAACATAATACACTACCTCATTCTCTTTCTCCTTATAAAGTACAATTTCAATTGAAAATATAATATAGTTGCATATTTATGATTATTATTCATTTATAATTGAATCGTTCATTTTAAATTTATATGTTTTTAAATATATATGATACAAAATTAAATAAATTTACATGATATTATGTTGTAGTTTACGGGTCACTATCAACATAATACATATTTTATTTATTTTTTCAAATGTTAAAATTCTTTTTATTCTTTTTCCATCTCATGGATCGATTTTTTTCTTTGCTTAATTATTTAATAATTAAGTAATTCATTTTAAATTTATTTGAATATTTTATTTTTTAATTTTAAAAACAAAATACACTATCTCATTCTCTTTCTCCTTATAAAGTACAATTTCAATTGAAAATATAATATAGTTGCATATTTATGATTATTATTCATTTATAATTGAATCGTTCATTTTAAATTTATATGTTTTTAAATATATATATGATACAATATTAAATAAATTTACATGATATTATGTTGTGGTTTACGGGTCAGTATCAACATAATTCATATTTTATTTATTTTTTCAAATGTTAAAATTCTTTTTATTCTTTTTCCATCCCATGGATCGATTTTTTTCTTTGCTTAATTATTTAATAATTAAGTAATTCATTTTAAATTTATTTGAATATTTTATTTTTTAATTTTAAAAACTTAATCCACTATCTCATTCTCTTTCTCTTTATAAAAGTACAATTTCAATTGAAAATATAATATAGTTGCATATTTATGATTATTATTCATTTATAATTGAATCGTTCATTTTAAATTTATATGTTTTTAAATATATATATGATACAATATTAAATAAATTTACATGATATTATGTTGTGGTTTACGGGTCACTATCAACATAATACATATTTTATTTATTTTTTCAAATGTTAAAATTCTTTTTATTCTCTTTCCGTCTCATGGATCAATTTTTTCTTTGTATAATTATTTAATAATTAAGTAATTCATTTTAGATTTATTTGTATAATGTATTTTTTAATTTAATTAGCATGATAAAAAATGTATTTATCTCACGGGTCACTAACAAGACAATATTTATTTTAGTTAATCAATCATTATTTTAATTCAAGAGACAAAATCTTTATTTTTAAATATTAATTTTTTCTCCATCTCACACTACAAGAAAATATTTTTTTTGCGACATTTAGGCTGCGACATAATTTTTTAAAAATCTGAAACATTTTACGACGGTTGTAGGCCCAACTGCCCTTAAAAGAAAATTGCGACAGTTCAACAACGGTTGCCCCCAAATATATTTATGATTATTATTTGAAGATTCTAAATTACTACATATTTTTTTAGTTATTTACACAATATCATAATTAATTTATCCATCCTCAAAATATATGTTGTTGAAATTAAATTTTTTTTCTAATGGTTAATTTCCATTTTATATATACAATTTGGTCAAACTTTTTATTTCATATTTTTTCATATCATTCAAAAAATACTACACCATAAATAATGCACCCGTGCGATAGCACGGGTCTCTGACTAGTTCTTCATAATGAACTTAAACCTATCTTCAGCAAGGGGTTTTGTAAAGATATCAGCCCATTGATGGTCTGTATCAACAAATTTCAAAGATAGAACACCCTTCTGAATATAGTCCCTAATGAAGTGATGTTTGATTTCAATATGTTTAGCTTTGGAATGTAAGATAGGATTCTTAGATAAACAAATAGTAGAAGTATTATCACAGAATATAGGAATGTTACTCTCATATATCTGATAATCTTCTAGCTGACTCTTCATCCAGAGCATCTGTGTACTACATCCAGCAGCAGCAACATATTCTGCTTCTGTTGTAGAGAGGGCAATGGTAGCTTGCTTCTTGCTATACCAGGAGATCAGATGACTTCCAAGGAATTGACAACTTCCAGAAGTACTCTTTCTTTCAATTCTATCTCCAGCATAATCAGCATCACAATAACCTACTAAGTTGTACTCTTTAGATCTTCTGTAGACTAAACCAACATTAGTAGTACCTTTCAGATACCTCGGAATTCTCTTAACAACTGTTAAATGAGATTCTCTAGGATCTGATTGGAATCTTGCACACAGACACACACTGAATACAATATCAGGTCTAGAAGCAGTAAGATATAGAAGAGATCCAATCATACCTCTATACAACTTCTGGTCTACCTTCTTACTTACCTCATCCTTACCTAAGATACACGTTGGATGCATTGGAGTCTTTGCTTCTTTGCTTTCAGAAAGATTAAACTTCTTCAGAAGTTCTTTCACGTACTTGGTTTGGTGAACATATGTTCCTTCTGATGTTTGATTGATCTGGATCCCAAGGAAATACTTGAGTTCTCCCATCATGCTCATTTCAAACTCAGCCTGCATAGACTTAGCAAACTCCTTTCCAAGTGTAACATTAGATGTTCCAAAAATAATATCATCAACATAAATTTGACAAATTAAAAGATCCTTCTTAAATTTTTACAAAAGAGAGTAGTATCCACCTTTCCTCTAGTGAAACCATTATCCAGAAGGAAAGAACTTAATCTTTCATACCAAGCTCTAGGAGCTTGCTTCAATCCGTATAATGATTTCTTTAGTTTAAAAACATGATTTGGAGACATAGAGTCTTCAAAACCAGGAGGTTGATAGACATAAACTTCTTCATCTATATAACCATTTAAGAAAGCACTCTTAACATCCATCTGATATAGAGTGATGTTATGTTGAGTGGCAAAAGAAATCAATAAGCGAATAGATTCTAACCCGGCCACTGGTGCAAAGGTTTCAGTATAGTCAATACCTTCTTGCTGACTATAGCCTTGAGCCACCAGTCTGGCTTTGTTTCTTACAACTTCTCCTTTTTCGCTTAGCTTGTTTCTGAAGACCCACTTTGTACCAATGATGTTAAATCCTTTTGGTCTAGGAACAAGATCCCATACATCATTCCTTGTAAACTGATTTATTTCTTCTTGCATGGCAATTATCCAGTTTGCATCTTCTAGAGCTTGATCAATAGAAGTTGGCTCGATCAAAGAGACAAGACCTAATTGACATTCTGCATTGTTCTTAAGGAATGCTCTTGTTCTAATAGGATCATCCTTGTTTCCAAGAATGACATCTTCTGAGTGAGCAGAGGTGAGTCTAGAAGATCTTCTGACTGTTTGCTCTTCAGAAATTCGGAGATTCTCTAAAGATGCAGCAACTTGATCTTCTGATCCTTTGCTTCTGAGATCTTTAGCTTCTGATACTTTGCTTCTTGGTTCTTCAGCTTCTGATATATCATTATCTAAATCTGCAAAATTCTCAAACTTCTTTGGCTTTTCAAGACCAAGCTTATCATCAAATCTGATATTGATTGATTCTTCTACAACTAATGTTTCAGTGTTGTATACTCTGTAGCCTTTAGAGCGTTCAGAATATCCAAGAAGGACACACTTTTGTGCCTTAGAATAAAACTTATTCAGATGATCTTTAGTGTTTAGAATGAAACAGATACATCCAAAAGGATGAAAATATGAAATGTTGGGCTTTCTGTTCTTCCATAATTCATAAGGAGTCTTATTAAGAATAGGTCTTATGGAGATTCTATTCTGAATATAGCATGCAGTGTTTATTGCTTCTGCCCATAAATGCTTAGCCATATTGGTTTCATTGATCATGGTTCTGGCCATTTCTTGTAGAGTCCTATTCTTTCGTTCTACAACTCCATTTTGCTGTGGAGTTCTAGGACAAGAGAAATCATGGGCAATACCATTTTCTTTGAAGAACTCCTCAAAGAATCTGTTCTCAAATTAACCACCATGATCACTTCTGATCTTTATGATTTTACACTCCTTCTCAGATTGAATCTGAGTGGAGAATTCAAAGAACACCGAATGAGACTCATCCTTGTGTTTTAAGAACTTTACCCATGTCCAGCGGCTATAATCATCTACGATGACTAATCCTTATTTCTTCCCTCTGACAGATGTTGTTTTGACTGGGCAAAACAGATCAATGTGCAGAAGTTCCAGCGGCCTAGAGGAAGAAACAACATTCTTAGACTTGAATGCAGGTTTGGAGAACTTGCCCTTCTGACATGCTTGGCAAAGAGCATTTGATTTATATTTCAGATTAGGGAGTCCTCTGACCAGATTTAGTTTGTTAATCTGAGAAATCTTTCTCAAACTAGCTTGGCCTAATCTTCTGTGCCAGACCCATTGCTCTTCACTAACAGACATAAGACAAGTTACCTTCTGATTCTTAAGATCTTGAAGATCAATCTTGTAAATGTTGTTCTTTCTCTTGCTTGTAAATAGGATTGAGCCATCCTTCTGACTTACAGCCTTGCAAGACTTTTGATTGAAGATTATGTCATAACCATTGTCACTTAATTGACTTATGGACAATAAGTTATGTGCTAATCCTCCTACAAGAAGTACATTAGATATGGAAGGAGAGTTACCAGTACTTATGGTTCCAGAGCCAATAATCTTGCCCTTCTGATCTCCTCCAAACTTGACTTCTCCAGCGGGCTTAAGCATCAGGTCTTGGAACATAGACCTTTTTCCCGTCATGTGTCGCGAGCACCCAGAGTCCAGGTACCATGACATGTTGTGCTTTGTCTTCTTTGCTGCCAAGGATATTTGCAACAAAAATTATCTTCTCCTTAGGTACCCACAACTTCTTGGGTCCTTTCTTGTTAGTTTTCCTCAAGTTCTGATTGAACTTGGGTTTAGCATAATAAACAACATGAGGTACAGCATGATATTCCTTAGGTTTAACAACATGATATTTTCTAGGTTGTGTCACATGCTTCTTAGTGTGTGTAACATGAAAACTTTTGGCATGTGAAGTGAGCCTAATATCATGTGAGTGGCCATACTTGAACTGATCATACAATGGCTTGTATGTGATTTTCATATCATCTACAGGTTCAAGTTTGTGTGGGGTATCACCCTCATAGCCAACGCCAATCCTTTTGTTTCCAGAAACACCATATATCATAGAAGCAAGATGACTTCTGCCAACACTTCTAGATAAGAACTTTCCAAAACTCGAGTCATATTCTTTCAGAATATGATTGAGACTAGGAATGGATTTTTCTGAGTTAGAGGGAGATCCAATATCTTTGGATAATTTTAAAACTTTTTCCTTTAGTTAAGAATTTTCCACTTCCAGCTTAGTTTCAGAGTCAAATAACTTGTTCAGCTTTTTGTATTTGATACTAAGATGAGCCTTGAGTTCCAGAAGTTCTATTAAACTGGAAACTAACTCTTCTCTAGATAGTTCAGAAAATACCTCTTTAGAATCTGATTTTGATGTAGATTCTGATCCACCATCAACTGTGGCCATCAGTGCAATGTTTGCCTGCTCGCCTTCAGAGTCTGATTCTGATTCTGAATCTGAATCATCCCATGTTTCCATAAGACCTTTCTTCTTATGAAACTTCTTCTAGGGATTCTCCTTCTGAAGTTTTGGACACTCATTCTTGTAGTGACCATGCTCATTGCATTCATAGCATGTGACCTTCTTCTTGTCAGATCTTCTGCTTCCAGAAGATTCTCCACGTTCAAGCTTCTTAGAACTTTTGAAGTTCTTGAACTTCCTATGTTTGCTCTTCCAGAGTTGGTTTACCCTTCAGGAGATCATGGACAGTTCATCTTCTTCTTCTGATTCTGATTCTTCAGAATCTTCTTCTTCAGCCTGAAAAGCGTTAGTGCATTTTTTATAATTAGATTTTAATGCAATAGACTTACCTTTCTTCTGAGGTTCATTTGCATCCAGCTCAATTTCATGAATCCTCAGGGCGCTGATCAGCTCTTCCAAAGAGACTTCATTCAGATCCTTTGCTATTTTGAAAGCAGTCACCATAGGACCCCATCTTCTTGGCAAGCTTCTGATGATCTTCTTGACATGATCAGCCTTTGTGTATCCCTTGTCAAGAACTCTTAATCCAACAGTTAGCATTTGAAATCTTGAGAACATTTTCTCAATGTTTTCATCATCCTCCATCTTGAAGGCTTCATATTTCTAGATCAAGGCAAGAGCTTTGGTCTCCTTGACTTGGGCATTTCCTTCATGAGTAATTTTCAATGATTCATATATATCATAGGCAGTTTCCCTGTTACATATCTTCTCATATTCAGCATGAGAGATAGCATTCAGCAAAACAGTCCTACACTTGTGATGATTTTCGAATTGCTTCTTTTGATCATCACTCATCTCTTGTCTTGAGAGCTTTACACCACTAGCTTTCACTGGATGTTTGTAATCATCCACCAGAAGATCCCATAAGTCACCTTCTAAACCAAGAAAGTAACTTTCGAGTTTATCTTTCCAATATTCAAAGTTTTCACCATCGAATATTGGTGGTCTAGTGTAGCCATTGTTACCATTTCCATTGTATTGCTCAGCAGAGCCAGATGTAGATGGTGGTGGAGTTTCAACCATCTCGACTTAGCGTTTTTCTCTTCCTGAATCTTTTCTAAACACGGTTAAGTGCTTGCACCTTAGAACCGGTGCTCTGATGCCAATTGAAGGATAGAAAAACACTTAGAAAGGGGGAGTTTGAATAAGTGTGACTTTAAAAACTCTTAAGATAAAAACAATGAACACAATATTTTTATCCTGGTTCGTTGTTAACGAAACTACTCCAGTCCACCCCCTTAGAGTGATTTACCTCGCCTGAGGATTTAATCCACTAATCAATCTTGATTATAATGGTTTTCCACTTAGATACCCTCCAAGTCTTCTAGAGTATTCTGATCACAACCTGATCACTCTAGGAACACAATGCTTAGATACCCTCTAAGACTTTCTAGAGAATCCGATCACAACTTGATCTCCTCTAGTTCTTTACAAATGAATGTAAACAAATTCTTACAAGAATTATGCAATTCTTCTTAAAAAGCTATAATCACAACTGTGATATTTCTCTTAAAGTTTAAGCTTAATCTCACTAAGATATTACAACAGTAATGAAGTGAGGTTGAAGATGAAGTTTGAGAGCTTTTGAATTTGACAGCGTTTCTATATGTTTGTGCAAAGTTGTGTATTCAGCTTCTCATCAGAACTTCTATTTATAGGCGTTTGAGTAGATGACCGTTGGGAGCATTTAATGCGTTGTGTGATCCGTACAACATTGCATTTAATGTTTCTCTCTTTTGTCAACTACCTCGAGCCTTGCTTTTCCTGCTTTAACTGACTTTGCCTTTAATAGCTTCTAACGTTCCTTTTGTCAGTCAGCGTAGCCTGCCATCTTGTACTTGCTTCTGATCTGACGTTTGTATAAACAACGTTTGAAAATCATCAGAGTCAAACAGCTTGGTGCAGCATCTTCTTGTCTTCTGACCTTGAAGTGCTTCTAGCGTGATACCATGAGAACTTCAAGGCTTCTACTTCTGATCTCAAGTTCTTCTGATGCTTCAGTAGACCATGTTCTGATTCTGCTTGACCATCTTCTGATGTCATGTCAGAGCATGTTCTGATGTTGCATGCTGAACCTTCTGAGTCAGTGCTTCTTGCGCTGATTTTGTGCATACTCTTTATATGTTTCCTGAAATGGAAATTGCATAGGATTAGAGTACCACATTATCTTATACAAAATTCATATACATTGTTATCATCAAAACTAAGAATATTGATCAGAACAATTCTTGTTCTAACACTCTTCTCACCTCATGCTCTGTGATTGTCGCATGCCTTTTTAAATTATTTGCCTTTATTTTAATTTATTTGCCTTCATTATTTTTCCTTATTATTTATAATCTTGTCTTTATTATTATGCTGCGTGTCAGGGCGCATTATCTACTTAATTATTTCTTTTAATTTTTTCCGTAAAGTTTTTACCATATTATGTAACTGTTCACAGGATGTAATAGTTTAATTAGGGTTTATTTTCTGTCTTTTTATTTTTAATTTTTGCCCTTTTTAATTTCACCTTTAAATTTCTTCCCACAGGTATTTATTGTAATAGCTTAGGACTTTTAAAATTCTGCCTTTTAATTTCTGTTTATTTTGAACTGCGTGGCTAGTAAATTAGGGAGTGCAAACCATGAATTGAACATAGAATCACTAACTCTACAAGATAAATGTAGTCGAAGTTAACCATGTGATTGTGCACCCACACACCTTTAGGGTAATCCCTCTGGTTCCCTTGTTGCCTTATTACTTGCTGCCTTGTTGTCTAAATTTTGTTGCCTAAAAATAGTCAAGTCCCTCGGTTCCGAGGATACCTAAAGCAAGGTTGCCTAAAGAGATTGAAAATCATCTAGTCCCTCGAAGTTGCCTCGATAAAAGATGATTCTCCCGATTGCTAAGGTATCCTTGCATGATGCCTAAAGACTATTATATCCTTCCCTTAGACTACCTGCCCTCTTTATGGCAAGGGACAGTCTTATGGCGAACGATACTTTTCTCGATGACCCTTAACATCCAATTGAAATACTTCCTGCCCTCTCATGGTATGGATAGACCCTTTCGCCCGAAAGACTTAAAGAACAAAAAAGACGATCTTAGGGTAGGTAGTTCTTAATTGCTTGCTCCATTCAAATCAAAAATCAAATCTTTTTCCCACTCTTTTTCAAAATCAAATTCAAAAAGACTACGCTTATTTACAAGCTAAAGTTCTTCTTCAAAATCTTTTCCAAACGCACTTCAAACATTTCAAACAATTCAAAAAATGAGCTAAGCAATTAAGAGCCCATGGATAACCACGGATACCAAGGGTGCCTCACACCTTCCCTTTGTATAACTTAACCCCCGAACTCAAAATCTTTCAAAAGGTATTTCCTGTTCTTTTTGCCTTTCCAATTGGATAAAATAAAAGTCGGTGGTGACTCTTGCTATCCGCACATTTCAAAAAAGTAAGTTCTCCCACCGTATTACAAATGGATTTCAAATCCTTGTCAATTTCGGTAATCTCTCTAATCCTTTAAATTAGTGATGATGCCAAGTGTTAGTGAATTTTAATTGTTGAATGAAATTGATAATGATGATGATGTGAATTGATATAACACTTGAATTTGATGATTGATTATTGATGATGTTTAGTGTTCAATTTGTTTGAATATGAAGTTTAGAGTTAATTGTTGTTGATGATTGTGGAAAATTTGTTGTTAATTTGAGTTGTTAAGAGAATAATGTTGATGAGTTTTAGTTTTGTTACTAGTAGTGAAAATGAATTCAAAGTGTAATCGTTATGTGTTAATGATGAATGATATTGATGGTGTCGCTATTTGTAACGCCCCATATTTTCCATTTATTAATTTAATTAAAATTTAAATTAATTATTTGGATTATTTGGCAATTGATTGGATTTAATTGAAGAATTATAGGAAAAATGAGTCATTGGGCTCGGTGTTGTGATGAGTAAGAGAGGGGTGCTAAGTGATAGGCCCATACTAAGTGAATTTTATTCTTTCATAAAATAGAGAGGTTAAGAAAAGAAGGAAAATAGAAGCAAAAGAGGAGAAAGGAGAATACGTGAAAGAGGAGCAGAAGGGGAAGAGGACCAACCAAGATTCTTGAACAAGGTAAGGGGGGACTCTCCAATTAAATTCTATCGTATCTTAAGTGATGATATTGATTAGGCATATTAGTTAGAACAATTGGATTGTATGATTAGGTTTTGGGGTTTTGGGAGATTTAGGTTGTTTTGTTGAATTAATGTGATTGATGAATTGATGAATGATTTTAGTGTTAGATGACCACTAAAATGTGTTATAATTGTATTATGTGATGTTAATTGATGATGTTTTGGTGTGGGGACTGTTTTGGTGCGATTTGATTGAGATTGGGAGAGGAAAGATGTCAAAATCGTAGAAAAAATTCTGCATCAGCGCAGAGTGCGTCGACCTAAGAAAGTCATGCATCGAACTATAGGTTCCCAAAAGACCAGCATGAGTCGACTCATGGGTCGACCTACGCAAACCCGAGGGGGACAGAAAATTATATGCGTCGACCTATGGATCTTGTGCATCGACCTACAGCATACAAATTTTTCACAAATTTTCCGAAGGCCATAACTTTCAGACCGTACAGCTGTTTTGAGCGCCGTTTCGAGCGTTGTGAAGCTGATTTAAAGATTTATATGATGAATTGATGAAATGGGCAGTGGCCCTATTTTATTTTAAATTTTTATTTAATTTAATTGATGGATTGTAGCATTGTGTACATATATGTGTGAATGTAACAATGTGTTGTTATGGTGATGTAACTACCTTGAATCCATTGTGACTGGGAGGTGTTTTAACATGAATATATGTGATATAATTGAATAATGATGATGCTAGAATTGAATACATGTTGATATGATTATGTGTGATATAATTGTGGATGGTGTTGAAACCGAATATATCATTCGGTGTTGCTTTTGGTGAGTTATTGGTGATGACATTGTTCATTTTAATCTAGTGGTAATGTTGTGACAACATGATTATAATTTTGATAATGTGTGTATAACATGATCATGTGGTGATTGTTTTGATCGTATGATGATGATTGATTTGTTTTGAATGATGCATGATACATGTACATACTTGTTGGTGATAACTATGTTGAGTTATGTGAGACGATGTTGTTCATTGGTGATGGATCCCGGTGATGTTTTGGATCAAATGGTGGGCATAATTCCCATAGTGCGGAATTTGTGCCGGTTGGACTGTATCTTGATGATGAAAAGATCAGTTGGATGAGTTTAGCCCATGTATGGTACCACATGCATAGTGTCAGTTCATTCTTATGCATGATTTTCATAACATGATTAAATGTGTTTCAGTGTTATGAAGTAATGATGTGTTGGTTGTGTATTTGTGGAATTGTCTGAATATAATACAATTGGGTGATTAATATAACTATGATGTGTTATTATTTATGATGCAATAATATTTGTTAATTGCGATGAGACTCACCCTTACACTATATTTTTTATATTGAGGATAGCGGCTTCGACTTGGTGAGGATTAGCTCATGAGTCTTCGTTTAGTTAGCGTCAGGTGTCATGCTCTGATAGATGTAACACTGGGGAACACTAGTCAAGAGTCTATGAGGATACTCTATTATGTTGTTATTGTATTAACTTTGTGGGATTCGCATAAATGATGTTATGCTTGTTAGAACAAGATTTGTTCTGATCAATATTCTTAGTTTTGATGATAACAATGTATATGAATTTTTTATAAGATAATGTGGTACTCTAATACTATGCAATTTCCATTTCAGGAATTATATAAAGAGTATACACAAAATCAGCGCAAGAAGCACTGACTCAGAAGGTTCAGCATGCAACATCAGAACATGGTCTGGCAAGACATCAGAAGATGGTCAAGCAGAATCAGAACATAGTCTATGGAACCATCAGAAGGACTTGAGATCAGAAGCAGAAGCACTGAAGTTCTCATGGTATCATGCTCAGAAGCACTTAAAGGTCAGAAGACAAGAAGATGCTCTGCACCAAGCTGTTTGACTCTGATGATATTCAAACGTTGTTTACACAGACATCAGATCAGAAGCAAGTACAAGATGGCAGGCTACGCTGACTGACAAAAGGAACGTTAGAAGCTATTAAAGGCAACATCAGTAGACACAGCGAAAGCAAGGCTCGAAGTAGTTGACAAAAGAGTGAAACATTAAATGCAATGCTGTACGGATCACGCAAAGCATTAAATGCTCCCAACAGTCATCTTCTCAAACGCCTATAAATTGAAGTTCTGATGAGAAGCAAGGTTACGAACTTTGAACACAACTCTTGCGCAAATATACAGAAACGCTGTCAAATTCAAAAAGCTCTCAAACTTTATCTTCAACCTCACTACATTGCTGTTGTAATATATTAGTGAGATTAAGCTTAAACTTAAGAGAAAATCACAGTTGTGATAATAACTTTATTAGAAGCATTGTAACTCTTAAAAGAATTTGTTTACATTAAGTTGTAAGAACTAGAGTGATCAGGTTGTTGATCAGTATACTCTAGAAAGTCTTAGAGGGTATCTAAGTAGTTTGTTCGTAGAGTGATCAGGTTGTGATCAGTATACTCTAGAAGACTTAGAAGTTGTCTAAGTGGAAAACCATTGCAATCTTGTGTGATTAGTGGATTAAATCCTCAGGTGAGGTAAAGCACTCCAAGGGGGTGGACTGGAGTAGTTTAGTTAACAACAAACCAGGATAAAAATCATTGTGCAAATTGTTTTTATCTTACAAGTTTTAAAGCTACACTTATTCAAACCCCCCTTTCTAAGTGTTTTTCTATCCTTCAATTGGCATCAGAGCGCCGGTTCTAAGGTGCAAGCACTTAACCGTGTTTACAAAAGATTCAGGAAGAGAAAAACGCTTAAGTCAAGATGTCTGGTGTAAATCCAACAAATACATCTACATCTGGCTCTGCTGAGCAATACAATGGAAATGGTAACAATGGTTATA
Source organism: Vicia villosa (assembly GCF_029867415.1). Lineage (NCBI taxonomy): Eukaryota > Viridiplantae > Streptophyta > Magnoliopsida > Fabales > Fabaceae > Vicia > Vicia villosa. The sequence continues at coordinate 92,896 of NW_026706216.1, read as the reverse complement.
CTAGACCACCAGTATTTGATGGTGAAAACTTTGAATACTGGAAAGATAAACTTGAAAGTTACTTCCTTGGTCTAGATGGTGACTTATGGGATCTGCTGATGGATGGTTACAAACATCCAGTGAAAGCTACTGGTGTAAAGCTTACAAGACAAGAAATGAATGATGATCAAAAGAAGCAATTCAAAAATCATCATAAGTGTAGGACTGTTTTGCTGAATGCTATCTCTCATGCTGAATATGAGAAGATATCTAACAGGGAAACTGCCTATGATATATATGAGTCATTGAAAATGACCCATGAAGGAAATGCCCAAGTAGAGGAGACTAAAGCTCTTGCCTTGATCCAGAAATATGAAGCTTTCAAGATGGAGGATGATGAAAATATTGAGAAGATGTTCTCAAGATTTCAAACGCTAACTGCTGGATTGAGAGTTCTTGACAAGGGATACACAAGGGCTGATCATGTCAAGAAGATCATCAGAAGCTTGCCAAGAAGATGAGGTCCGATGATGACTGCTTTCAAAATTGCCAAGAATCTAAATGAAGTCTCTCTTTAAGAACTGATCAGTGCTCTGAGGAGTCATGAAATTGAGCTGGATGCTAATGAACCTCAGAAGAAAGGTAAGTCTATTGCGTTAAAATCTAATTATAAAAAATGCACTAATGCTTTTCAGGCTGAAGAGGTAGATTCTGAAGAATCAGAATCAGAAGAAGAAGATGAACTGTCCATGATCTCCAAAAGAGTAAACCATCTCTAGAAGAGCAAGCAAAGGAAGTTTAAGAGCTTCAGAAGTTCAAAGAAGCCTGAAAGAGGAGTATCTTCTGGAGGCAGAAGATCTGACAAGAAGAAGGTCATCTGCTATGAATGAAATGAGCCTGGACACTGCAAGAATGAATGTCCAAAACTTCAGAAGGAGAATCCCAAGAAGAAGTTTCATAAAAAGAAAGGTCTTATGGCAACATGGGATGATTCGGAATCAGAATCAGAATCAGACTCTGAAGGCGAGCAGGCAAACCTTGCACTGATGGCCACAGTGGATGACGGATCAAAATCTACATCAGAATCAGATTCTGAAGAGGTATTTTCTGAACTATCTAGAGAAGAGTTAGTTTCCAGTTTAACTGAACTTCTGGAACTCAAGGCTCATCTTAGTATCAAATACAAAAAGCTGAAAAAGCTATTTGAATTTGAAACTAAGAAGCTGGAAGTGGAAAATTCTGAACTGAAGGAAAAAGTTTTAAACTTATCCAAAGATATTGGATCTCCTTCTGAACCAGAAAAATCCATTCTTAGTCTCAATCATATTCTGAAAGAATATGACTCGAGCTTCAGAAAGTTCCTATCTAGAAGTATTTGCAGAAGTCATCTTGCTTCTATGATATATGGTGTTTCTGGAAACAAAAGGATTGGCGTTGGCTATGAGGGTGATATCCCACGTAAATTTGAACCTGTAGATGATTTGAAAATCACATACAAGCCATTGTATGATCAGTTCAAATATGGCCACTCACATGATATTAGGCTCACTTCACATGCCAAAAGTTTTAACACTTCACACACCAAGAAGCATGTGACACAACCTAAAAAATATCAGGCTGCCAAACCTAAAGAATATCATGCTGTTCCTCCTGTTACTTATCATGCTAAACCCAAGTTCAATCAGAACTTGAGGAAAACTAACAAGAAAGGACCCAAGAAACTGTGGGTACCTAAGGAGAAGATAATTTCTGTTGCAGATATCCTTAGCAGCAAAGAAGACAAAGCACAAAATGTCATGGTACCTGGACTCTGGGTGCTCGCGACACATGACGGGAAGAAGGTCTATGTTCCAAGACCTGGTGCTTAAATCTGGTGGAGAAGTCAAGTTTGGAGGAGATCAGAAGCGCAAGATTATTGGCTCTGGAATCATAAGTATTGGTAACTCTCCTTCCATAACTAATGTACTTCTTGTAGAAGGATTAGCGCATAACTTATTGTCCATAAGTCAATTAAGTGAGAATGGTTATGACATAATCTTCAATCAAAAGTCTTGCAAGGCTGTAAGTCAGAAGGATGGCTCAATCCTATTTAAAGGCAAGAGAAAGAACAACATTTATAAGATTGATCTTTCAGATCTTGAGAAGCAGAAGGTGACTTGCCTTATGTCTGTTTCTGAAGAGCAATGGGTCTGGCACAGAAGATTAGGACATGCTAGTTTGAGAAAGATTTCTCAGATTAACAAACTAAATCTGGTCAAAGGACTCCCAAATCTGAAATACAAATCAGATGCTCTTTGTGAAGCATGTCAGAAGGGCAAGTTCTCCAAACCTGCATTCAAATCTAAGAATGTTGTCTCTTCCTCAAGGCCGTTAGAACTTCTGCACATTGACCTGTTTGGACCAGTCAAAACAGCATATGTCAGAGGGAAGAAATATGGATTAGTCATCGTAAATGATTATAGCCGCTGGACATGGGTAAAGTTCTTAAAACACAAGGATGAGTCTCATTCTGTGTTCTTTGAATTCTCCACTCAGATTCAATCTGAGAAGGAGTGCAAAATCATAAAGGTCAGAAGTGATCATGGTGGTGAATTTGAGAACAGATTCTTTGAGGAGTTCTTCAAAGAAAATTGTATTGCCCATGATTTCTCTTGCCCTAGAACTCCACAGCAAAATGGAGTTGTAGAGCGAAAGAATAGGACTCTACAAGAAATGGCCAGAACCATGATCAATGAAACCAATATGGCTAAGCACTTCTGGGCAGAAGCAATAAACACTGCATGTTATATTCAGAATAGAATCTCTATAAGACCTATTCTAAATAGGACTCCTTATGAATTGTGGAAGAACAGAAAGCCCAACATTTCATACTTTCATCCTTTTGGATGTCTCTATTTTATTCTGAATACTAAAGATCATCTTGGTAAGTTTGATTCTAAGGGACAAAAATGTTTCCTTCTTGGATATTCTGAACGCTCTAAAGGCTACAGAGTATACAATACTGAAACATTGGTTGTAGAAGAATCAATCAATATCAAACTTGATGATAAGCTTGGTCTTGAAAAGCCAAAGCAGTTTGAGAATTTTGCAGATATAGATATTGATATATCAGAAGCTGTAGAACCAAGAAGCAAAGTTTCAGAAGCTGAAAATCTCAGAAGCAAAGAATCAGAAGATCAAGTTGCTGCATCTTTAGAGAATCTCAGAATTTCTGAAGAGCCAACCGTCAGAAGATCTTCTAGACTCACCTCAGCTCACTCAGAAGATGTGATCCTTGGAATTAAAGATGATCCCATCAGAACCAGAGCATTCCTTAAGAACAATGCAGAATGTCAATTAGGTCTTGTTTCTTTGATCGAGCCAACTTCTGTTGATCAAGCTCTAGAAGATCCAGACTGGATAATTGCCATGCAAGAAGAACTAAATCAGTTTACAAGGAATGATGTATGGAATTTGGTTCCTAGACCAAAAGGATTCAACATCATTGGTACAAAGTGGGTTTTCAGAAACAAGCTAAGTGAGAAGGGAGAAGTGGTAAGAAACAAAGCCAGACTGGTGGCTCAGGGATATAGTCAACAAGAAGGAATTGACTATACAGAAACCTTTGCGCCAGTGGCCAGGTTAGAATCTATTCACTTATTAATTTCTTTTGCCACTAAACATAACATCACTCTATATCAGATGGATGTTAAGAGTGCCTTCTTAAATGGCTATATAGATGAGGAAGTCTATGTCCACCAACCTCCTGGTTTGAAAGACTCTAAGTCTCTAGAACATGTTTTCAAACTTAAGAATTCATTGTATGGATTGAAGCAAGCTCCTAGAGCTTGGTATGAGAGATAAAGTTCTTTCCTTCTGGACAATGGTTTCACTAGAGGACAAGTGGATACGACTCTCTTCTGTAAAACATCTAAGAAGGACATTTTAATTTGTCAAATTTATGTTGATGATATTATTTTTGGAACATCTAATGCTTCACTTGGAAAGGAGTTTGCTAAGTCTATGCAGGCTGAATTTGAAATGAGTATGATGGGAGTACTCAAGTACTTTCTTGGGATTCAAATCAATCAAACTTCTGATGGAACATATGTTCATCAAACGAAGTATGTGAAAGAACTTCTGAAGAAGTTTAATCTTTCTGAAAGTAGAGAAGCCAAAACTCCTATGCATCCAATGTGTGTTCTAGGTAAGGATGAGGTAAGTAAAAAGGTTGATCAAAAGTTGTACAGAGGTATGATTGGATCTCTTCTATATTTAACTGCTTCTAGACCTGATATTTTATTCAGTGTTTGTTTATGCGCTAGATTCCAATCAGATCCTAGAGAATCTCACTTAACTGCCGTTAAGAGAATTCTGAGGTATCTAAAAGGTACTACTAATGTTGGTTTAGTCTACAGAAGATCTAAAGAATACAACTTAGTAGGATTTTGTGATGCTGACTATGTTGGAGACAGGATTGAAAGAAAGAGTACTTCTGGAAGTTGTCAATTTCTAGGAAGTCACCTGAACAACAGAAGCAGAATATGTTGCTGCTGCTGGTTGTAGCACACAAATGCTCTGGATGAAGAGTCAGCTAGAAGATTATCGAATATATGAGAGTAACATTCCTATCTTCTGTGATAATACTTCTGCCATATGTTTATCTAAAAATCCTATCTTACATTCCAAAGCTAAACATATTGAGATTAAACATCATTTCATAAGGGACTATGTTTAGAAGGGTGTTCTCTCTTTAAACTTTGTGGATACAGACCATCAATGGGCTGATATCTTTACAAAACCCCTTGCTGAAGATAGGTTTAAGTTCATTCTGAAGAATATCAGTATGGATTTATTCCCAGAATGAGAAGATGAGAAGATCTTATGTATGGTTATACTCTGAAATATGTTGGGACTATGTGTTTATAAGAAGTTCAGATAATGATCAATTAGAAGTTCTGATTCTGTTATTTCTAACGTTTCATTATCTAAGTTGATTTAGAATCTCTTTTAAAGCAAAACAGCTGTCACCAGTCTTTCCAAAAAATGAACACATGTTCACTATTTTTGGACAAGCATGCGTGCAGTTGAGGAGACGCCGCCCTAGGTAACTGTGCAAATCATTTCATTTTGTCACTTTATCTCTCCTAACGTCATTTCTCATTAAATGCAAATTGATGTCATGTTTTTCTGTAATCATTTCATTTAAACCATATTGCATTTATTTTTTTCAATCTTTTAAATACTTCTCTTCATCTTCATTTCATCTTTTTCACTCTCTCTCTCTTCATTCGTCCCTCACTTTTTGCATTCATCACATAAACCCTAGCTTGTGTCTCCAACCTTGCATTTCACCATGAATCCTTCATCAAACTCTTCAAACCAAGCATAAATGTCTTCCACTCAACTGGTTTTGAGAAAGCGTGGTTTTGCTCCATTGAAGACCTGTTCCATTCCTACAGTAGAAATTGAAGTTCTTTGTGAGTCTTCGGTGGATTTTGAGAATTTGAAAGCACATGGTTTCAAACCTGACGCAAAGATAATGGCACAAGGGTGGTCAAACTATCTTGATAGATTGGTTGGACCAATTTATCCGACTCTTGTGAAAGATTTCTGGGCTCATGCAACGGTTACTCCAACTGCAATCATCTCCTTCGTGTTAGGGCATGAAGTTGTGATAACTGAGAAGTTGATCAGAAAGCTGTACAACTTGGATGATGAAGAAGGATGCACTGGTCCTCTTCATGCCAGAGTTAGTTGGCTATAGGTTGAAAGACAAATATCGTATGCTACTGGTATTGAATCTCATAAAACTGGTACATTGAGGGTGTTCTATCAAGTTTGGGTTGAGATTGGTCATTCCAGAAGTTGTTGACCCGCCAGAAGCTGAAGGTCCTTCTGCTCCAAGGAATCTTGCTGCCATTCTTCAAGCTCTTGAGAATGGAGATTCTGATCTTCCTGCTCCTAAGTATGAAGAAGATGCTGATATGGGAGAAGCTGATGCTGAAGATCATCCTGCTGAGACTATTCCTGTTGAGGAAAATCATGTTGATGATCTGACAATGGAAGCTGCTAGTGAGATTGCTCTCCCTCTGAACAGAAGTTGTGAAGCTTCTTCTAGTGAACCCTCTCTTCTGGTGAAGACTCTAGAGGTTATTCAGAAGAACCAAGCTGAGCTAGCTTCTCGTATGGACAAGAAGGAAGACACCAATGCTGAGTTCCGATCTTTCATAGAGAGGCAGACTGAGAGCAATGCTGGGATTCATGACATGCTGGCCAAGATTATGTCTAAGCTAGGGTCGTCTTAGTCCTTTGTGTCTTAGTTGTGTTTCTTCGTTTCTTGCATTTGTCTTATATACATCTTCCTTTTACCTTCTGATAATTCTCTTTTGCAATCAATGAAAATTATCCTTCTTTTCTCTCATATTGTTTTGTTTTTCATCTGAATCTTTTGTGTTTTTTGATGTTATGACAAAAAGGGGGAGAAAATGTGATAAATGATCTGATTTATATTATCAGTTGCTGGGAGAAAGTCTCCACATTTCTAACAATAATTTGCAAGTTCTATGTCTTTGAGTGTTTTGCAGGAAGTGAAGATATTCTTAAAAGCTCAACATGAGAAGCAAAGACATGGGGAAAAGCAATTCTGTATGGAAACAAGCTCATGGAAATTCGAAGCAAGCTGAGTGCTATGAAGCTTCAAGATCAGAAGCAAGAAGGAAGAATGTTATGATATTCTGATGATAGAATATGCTCTAACACATTCTTATTCCTTATATGTTCTGATGCATGTTTTAGTTCTAAATATGCTCTGAAACATTATTGTTTTTGCTCTGATACGTATTATATGTGCTGACACATATATTATGTTCTGATTCATTCATGCTCTGACTTTTGTCGTTTAGTTTGTTCTGTAACATTTCAGGATGTAGGGATGCTCTGATGATGCTCTGGTACATTCAACAATGTTCTGATACAATCTAGCATGCAATGAATCAAGAAGAAATTCAAGCTCTGAAGCTGTCCTATGGAAGCAAGAAGCAGAAGCTATGAATGTTCTGAATATCTAAGCATATGTGATCGTCTCAACTGAAATGGAAAATACTCAGGGAAGTCCTTTATTTATAAATTTCTTCCAGTATTTATTTCAGGGGGAGATTATTTATCTCAGGGGGAGATTATTAATCTCAGGGGGAGACATATTCACACACTATGTTTATATGCTTATGTTATAACTGTGTAATTGTCTTTAGCCGTCTGATATTCTGATTGCAAATTCATATCATTTATATATGTTTTTGTCATCATCAAAAAGTGGGAGATTGTTAGAACAAGATTTGTTCTGATCAATATTCTTAGTTTTGATGATAACAATGTATATGAATTTTGTATGAGATAATGTGGTACTCTAATACTATGCAATTTCCGTTTCAGGAATTATATAAAGAGTATGCACAAAATCAGCGCAAGAAGCACTGACTTAGAAGGTTCAGCATGCAACATCAGAACATGGTCTGGCAAGACATCAGAAGATGGTCAAGCAAAATCAGAACATGGTCTATGGAAGCATCAGAAGGACTTGAGATCAGAAGCAGAAGCACTGAAGTTCTCATGGTATCACGCTCAGAAGCACTTCAAGGTCAGAAGACAAGAAGATGCTCTGCACCAAGTTGTTTGACTCTGATGATATTCAAATGTTGTTTACACAGACATCAGATCAGAAGCAAGTACAAGATGGCAGGCTACGCTGACTGACAAAAGGAACGTTAGAAGCTATTAAAGGCAACGTCAATAGACATAGCGAAAGCAAGGCTCGAGGTAGTTGACAAAAGAGTGAAACATTAAATGCAATGTTGTACGGATCACGCAAAGCATTAAATGCTCTCAACGGTCATCTTCTCAAACGCCTATAAATTGAAGTTCTGATGAGAAGCAAGGTTACGAACTTTGAACATAACTCTTGCGCAAATATATAGAAACGCTATCAAATTCAAAAAGCTCTCAAACTTCATCTTCAACCTCACTACATTGCTGTTGTAATATATTAGTGAGATTAAGCTTAAACTTAAGAGAAAATCACAGTTGTGATAATAGCTTTATAAGAAGCATTGTAACTCTTAAAAGAATTTGTTTACATTAAGTTGTAAGAACTAGAGTGATCAGGTTGTTGATCAGTATACTCTAGAAAGTCTTAGAGGGTATCTAAGCAGTTTGTTCCTAGAGTGACCAGATTGTGATCAGTATACTCTAGAAGACTTAGAAGTTGTCTAAGTGGAAAACCATTGTAATCTTGTGTGATTAGTGGATTAAATCCTCAGGTGAGGTAAATCACTCCAAGGGGGTGGACTGGAGTAGTTTAGTTAACAACGAACCAGGATAAAAATCATTGTGCAAATTGTTTTTATCTTACAAGTTTTAAAGCTACACTTATTCAAACCTCCCTTTCTAAGTGTTTCTCTATCCTTCAATGCTTACCTATATGATGAATATTCCGCTGTGTAGAGACATGATTATGATAATGTGATGATTTGTTCCTAAGTGTAGCATAACAAATGACTTATAATAAATTGATTTATTTTAATTGTGGCACCCTTGTTTTTATGTTTTACTCTGAATTTTATATAATTTTCGCGGGGTTTAGAAGGGTGTTACACTATTTGTTGATGATGTTCATGAATTGATGATGAAATTGTTTGTCTCTTGTTGCAAATATAAATGGTAATAATGTTGTAAGTTTTAAATGAAAATTGTTGATGATGCATTGTTGAAAGTTGATAATGATTGAGTTGTTACTGAAAGTGGTGATGCTGAAAAGTTATTGGACATTTGTTCAAGATTTGATGTTAATTGAGTGAACTAATGGTGTCATTTGTTTTGTTCTTGATTGTTATATGAAAATTTGAGTTGAGAGCTAATTGTTATGTTGATCGAAATGTTGCATATGCTGAATATATGCTGAATTTTTGGATTGAATTGATATGGCCATGAGTTGTTGTTGTTGTCTTGTGAAAACTCAATAAATACTTGAAGGTGATTGTTGATGCTACTTGTTGTATTGTGTAATTGCATTGTGAATCAAATAATCTTGATTGTGGATTCATATTGAAAGCTTGAATTTGGAGATCACTTGTGGTTATCATTATTTGCTTCTATTCTTGAATTTGAGTTTTATGCATGATCATTGATTCTTGAAGGGTGAGGTTATGTGAAATGAGCATTGATGAATGGTGATGATTCTTGAGGTTAGGGGATGACATAGACATATTAATTGGAGCATAAGTTTAGCATAATGTTGAGAATTTAATGTGTTGTTGCTGTTTTTTATAAATAGTTGTGTTGACATGATGTTCTTTTTTTGTTCCTACTTGTGTTCATTTGAGTTTTTGCCATAACTTGTGATTCATGAGGAGTTTTTTCGACTTATTTACATGCATCTGTACTAATTCGACGATTCTGCAGCTTTTCCCGTGAACGGAATTTCAATTGGAGCAATTTTCGGCCAATTCTGGAAGTTGTGACAGTAAGTGCGAAAATTAGCTTTTTGGGCCGGAAATTGACCGAATTAATCGTTTTGCCGAGTCTGATTGTGTGGAAACCATCGAAAATTCTGATAAATGATAATGTTTCTAGCTGGAATTTTGTATTGATTTTAGGTAGCGTCTTAATGCGTTTGCTTGTTGTGTTGTGTTCACCGTAAAGAGACGTAATTTCTTCGGTCTTGCTTCGAATTTCATTTGCGTTCATATCTTGTTAATATTTGCATACTGTTTCGATTATGTTGGCTACTTAGGTTCGATTCTTCATATCACTTGTGAAAGCGTGGTTTTGTTATATCATTTTCAATTTTGTCGCAACTTCGGGTTGCGTTTTTGTTATATCTGACGCAGTTGCTTGTGTATGCAAGGTATATTCGGGAGGTTCTTGTTTCGTGCGAGTCCTCGTGTTCCACTTTATTTGTGGGACAGATGCTATGATATTTGTTTGTATGTAATGTGTATTTTCCTACAAGTGTTGCACGATTGTGCTGATATATGACCCAATGCGACATGCGATTTATTTTTGTGACGTCGCGGTGCTTTGATATTTTGCTTTTGCAGATTCCCGATGTTGCTTGTTACTTGTGGACAGTTGTTGCACGATATTCCCAGATTTCCCCCCTTACGCTTGCTAGCTCATTACGGATTTGCTATCTGTACGGTACAATTCCTTCTCCCTTTTACCTATTCGTGCACCATATCTTGCCATGAGAAGTAGGGTAGGCATGCTTCATCATATTCGCCATGAGAAGTAGGACCTAGGCATTCATTGCATTTGGAAATCCTCTGCGGCGTGGGCCAGAGATTCTGTTTTTGCTTGTTTATGTTTCATGTTTTCTTACTTTCAGTCTGTCTCAGGTGGCTTTCCCCATTGACAGTAGCTTCGGGTGGCTTTCGCCGTTAGCTAAGAGTCAGTTGTGTATCTGTCTCGGGTGGCTTTCCCCATTGACAGTAGCTTTGGGTGGCTTTCCCCGTTAGCTAAGAGTCTGAGTCTGCTGTGCGTCTGTCTCGGGTGGCTTTCCCTATTGACAGTTAGCTTCGGGCGGCTTTCCCCGTTAGCTAGAGCATTTCGCCTATCCCCAGGTCACTACTTCGGTAGTTTTGTTTGATCTACGAGCTGAGCTCGATTGTGTGCCATTGTGTGCTATTATTGTGTACATGCTTGTTGTGCGTTATGTGATAGGACTTTCCTTATCTACGATGCATGTTCGTACGATATTCGCTTTGTGGTGCTTGTTCACACACTTGCACATGCATGCTTGTTACATGTTATTTGTGATTTCTATTCGCGTTATCACATTGTGATGCCTGTTCACACACTCACAGTCGTGAATGCCTATTACATGTTTGTTTTCTGTTTGCGATGCCTGTTTGCATGTTATTATCTGTGATGCTTGTTCACATTACATGTTTGCTAGGATCTTTGTGATGCTCCTTGTTTGCATGCTCCCTTAGGGTGCTCGGTTCCGTTTCTCTAGGAGACGCGAATCGAGATAGAAACATAAACTTTTGAGCCGAACTACGGTGCTCTGATTTCTCCATTGCACGTTGGAGGTACGTAGGCACAGGGTACGAACGCCCTAGCGAGCAAACTTTTCTTTTTTTTGTTATTTTGTTTGACTTCTTCCTCTTATCTGTTGCCTACTCATTGCATGTTTCTTGTTATCTTGTATATCCTTCCATTGTATGTTTTCCTTAGCACATTGCATGACACACACACACACACACACACACACACTTAGATTAGAAAACTAGCAAGAATGGATCATGTGGAGTACCACATATGTGAGGGGTGCTAATACCTTACACTCACGTAACAGACACCCTTACCCTTTCTCTGAGACCTGTGCTTATTTTGGTTTTCTTTGATATTTTCCATTCTTGAGCGTAGGATAAATAGATGTTCGATGGCGACTTCATTGTTTTTGTTTTGATGAGTTTTCCAGTTTCTTCAAGATCATTTGACATATTTTCTTTAATAAAAGCATTCAGATACCCACATCCTATGAGGGACAATTTGATATGCTTTCACCATAAAAAATACCAATCAATTCAATTTTCTTTTTCCTTTAAGAACATGTTAGTTCCTTTCCACGACAATTTTTTAAGTCTCCAAAGGTCGAGCAATAGTGGAATGTGACGTTTAACATCGTTTATTTAAAAAACACAAAACACATCTTAACTTTTGAGCCGAACTACGACTGCTCTAATTCCTTAAAAGGGATACGTAGGAATTAGGTCGTGGGGCCTGAACGAGCACAACTTTGTAAATATTTCTTTCTTTTCCATGCATTTTATTTTCTTCTGTTCTCATACATTTCCCATTAGCATTAGGCTTTAGACTTTTAGATAACACCCTTAGAGTATAAAAAATAAGAGTGGACCCGTTGAGTACGACAGACGTGAAGGGTGCTAATCCTTTCCCCTTGCGTAACCGACTCCCTTACCCTTTCTCTTGGTCGTAAGACCTTTTTTTGTTTTTCCCTTTAGGTTTTACTCGATGTTTTCCTTTCCCATCTCGTGGTATAAATAAACAATCCATGGCGACTTCATTGATTCATTGATGATTTTGATCCAGTTGTTTCGCACCTGCACCTGTTCACCTGCAATGTCGACAAGTGTTCCCTTGAAGGATAGAATTTCAGAGGCGTTCCATGCCCTTGAAAGGGTCCCATTATAGGACATCAGAAAAAACTCCCAGGTTCGATCATCACCCTCTTAATACTTCAATCCTTTATGTACACCTTCATAACCACCAGATCATTCTCATGAGCCAGCACTACCTTGGAGTCTCACTTAGAGAAGCTCACTACCAATGAACTCCCTTCCTTTGTTTCTGTGTTTTCCTCTCAATATACATTCATGACTATCCGTTCATAACGCTTACAGGCCGAGTTAGTTTCCCCGCCTCTAGCAAATCCCCCGACAATGGTATTTAAAGGGTGTTGGGACATACGTGCCTCGTGAGTTTCTTCTGAAATTTTTCCTTAATGCCTCCACCATGGCCAGTAGTTAGGCCATGTCAGGCAGATGATCTTCATTGTTCGGTGAAAGTCGGTCATCTTGAAAGTGAAGAAGAACGCAGATGAATATGCGTCCTAGGCAAGTTTTACTAGGCCCCACAGTGGGTGCAAATGATCATGCATAACACTTTTGGAATACCTCTAGGAAGCGACTTCCATCGAGGTCGCAACTGAATTGGTAGACTTTAGCTTTAGGGATTTGAACAGTACAGTTGATGCTCAAGATGAAGCGTGTCTTGTTTATCCCTCAATCGAGAGCCCTATTTATAGTCTTGAAGTGATAATTAGCAGCATTAAATGGAGAAAAATTGGATTCCCTCAATAATGAGTGCTATCAGTAACCTCCGTCGTCAGCTATTAAAGGATCGTAACTCCTATAACGGTGATAGCCCTTCGTATGCATGTTGTAACACCCCTTTTCTAACCTGATGGCTAAACGATTTGTAAAGCGGCCATTTTCTCATACTTATTATATTTGTGAAACTTGTGATTAGTGATGATAATATAGAGTAAGGAACACGAGATTACAATTTATATTTGAGTTGGGACAAAATTGAAACAAAGTTAAATAAAGAAAGAAATTGATGGAAAAGAGTAGAAATGGGGCGCCACACTCTTTCTATGAATAAGAAAGGATGATAAGCCTTAGTGAAGAACACCACAAGAAACTTGGTTTCTTGATAAGATCAAAAACTTGGTCCAATCTAGAACCAAAAGAGCAAGGCTCACAAAATCACACAAAGTGTTTAAAAAAATTCAACTTCCTTTTTCATTCATATTTAGCTCCCTATTTATAGGTAAAAGGTAGCTTACAATAATAACTCAAGAAATTCTACAACTTCAGCCCACTAACTAGTCAATAATGGTTTGGAAAAGAAAAGTCACACACTTTAAGTTTAAGATAGTGGTTCCTTCCACATGCTTAGTGAACTCATGATCTCATCATAACCCCAAATTATAACATACAAATCACAGAGTAAGCATGCATAAAGGAAAAATGGCACTACATGTTGATTTCCAAAAAAGAAAATTATAAGGAATGATTCAAATCAACACCGCCGAAAGCAACTTCTGATACCGCACGCTATAAACATATCTACAACAGAAGTTGAAGAACAAAGACTGAGCAGGAGTTTATGCAGATTGATTCAAATTAAACCGTTGAAGACATAATCATTAGCAAAACGGCTGCAACACTCCAAAAGCGTAATTTCCAAGGTTGATTGAAGAAGTTATCCACATGCAAATTCTTGGAGAAAGCAAAAGCAAAGACAACAAGCAAACCATTTAATGCTGAATGCAAGCTTTGGAGATAATGGTCAAAAATTCTGAATCTATACATACTCATGATCGTTTGAAGAACAAAGAACACAACACAGCGAGCGAAAAAGAAGAAAACAAGAAAGAACACGCAAGAACGCTGCAACTCTGATAAATCATCAAGTGTGAAGTAAAACTCTCTGAAGCAAAATTCTCTTATTCATATTCTGAGTTCATTATTCTATACTTAATCTTAGTGAAATATCACAGTGGTGATTATAGCTTTCTAGAGCAAAACTATACACCATCAACAGAAGTTACGTGGTAACTAAGTCCTTGAGAGGCCAGTGAGTCAGAAGTCTCAAGAAGTCTAGGACTAGTTGAGTCTTAGAGGATTGGTTAGTCACAAGTAGTTGGCTTGTGCGGGATCGTTAGTCACCAGCAGTTTGACTCGTGCATTGTATTGTGAGTCACGGAAGTTGGTCGTACAATTGTAATCAGGTTTTGATTATACGGATTAAGACCTCTGTTGAGAGAGGCAAATCACCTTGTTGAGGGTGGACTGGAGGTAGCCTTATTGAGAAGGTGAATCAGGATAAAAATAACTGTGTTCTGATTATCTTTCCTTCTTAAAGTTTTAAAACCCACTTATTCAACCCCCCTTCTAAGTGTTTTCTCAACCTTCATATATCCCATACTATATTCATCTACCAAATTCAAATTAACATCTCCAAACGTGCTATTTTGAAATTCACAATCTAGGCCACATAGCCTTAAAACATCATATCCAAGATATCAAATAAATACATCTGAATATCCAACAAAACATAGGAAATAGCAATATCCAAACATAAGCATAAGTCTAATGGAATTCCCCCCTAAGTGTTACATGACCAGAGCATATGACTCACTACCTAATCAAATAACAAGACTCAGAGCTCTTCGGCTAAGCCACTGATCCGCTGTCGCACACGGATAAAAAATGAGTGATTTTGAAAAGACCGTAGATAGCGACAAGTGACTCCAGTATCGTTCTCACAAGGATTCTTTATTATATTAAACAATTGAAGTTTCGATTGGGGGGTTAAAGTTTCGATTTAAAACTTTTAGGCAAAAAGCGATTAAATTAAGTGATTATGAAAAGTGATTATAAAATAAGCCAATCTACCGATTCAGTTCCTACCAATCATCGATTATTATAATTTCACTACCCTAAGCGGATTCCATTACTGTTCGATCACAAAATCAATTGACAAGCACAACAATTTTATAAGAATTATATTTCCCGTTCGCTGAAATAAGCATTCGGTTTAGGGGTGTGCAAAAATGTGGTTAACTGAACCATATGCTATAACTGAATTGCATTGAACCAAAAAAAAATTTGAACTATTTAAATGGTTAATAAACTGAACCATATATTATAAACAATTCAGTTATCCAAATTTAAGTTATTAACCAGTTTAAACCATTAAGTAACTGTTTCTAAAAAAACATTATTAAAATTTAAAAAATAGAATTTTTAAATAAATTTTTTTTTTAAATTTAAAAAACTAAAAATAAAAAAGTTATTATTTCAGAAATAAAATATATAGTTTTATAAAATATAAAAAATAATAATTTATGTATAATAGGTCCCAAGAAAATGTATACTTGTATAATTTCAATTGAGCTTTTTCCTTGAGTAGCTAATATATATATGCACCGAATGTGAATCGTAAAAGGAGAGAGCTTAATTCTAGTTGATGTTTTTTTTTTTGAACAAATTCTAGTTGATGAAATATTTTAACACAATGTCACCAAATTTTATAAATTATGTAATATTTGTTTTAGAAAATAAAATAATTTTTTTGAAAAATAAGAAATAGATTTTTTAAAATACTGGAAATAATTTTTCAGAAAAATAAAAAAATTATGAAAAAAATTATTTTTTTCAAAAAATAAATAATAAATTCCAGTAAATAGTTTATTTCTTAAGAATAAAATTAAAATTTTATTTCTGAAACCAAAAAGAATTAGAAAAAATTGGTAGTAAAAGAGTTTTAAATATAAAACCAGTTTATGAATACAATCTGATTATAAACCAGTTTATAAAAATAAACTGGTTTTAAATTGGTTTTAAACTGAACTTAAACTGTTTTAGCAATTAACTGGTTTGTTATTAAAGTGGTTATTGAAAACTGAACCGAACCATTAATATGGATCGGTTCAATGCAGTTCATGAACCATGAACACCCCTAATTCGGTTAAGCAAAAGGCGTATTAACGATTAAGCGTACGATAAAACGCGTATAAAAAATGGGAACCATAAGTCAATCGAACCAAACATTCTATTCTATGAATAATCAAATTAAGCAAATGATAAACACAAAGTAGAATTGAAGGAATTGGAATTATAATGCAAAATTATATTAATCTCATAGTTTTGGAACCTGAATACGGAAGATTAACCAAAAGCGATTAGTTCTCCATAGCCATTCGTACAAGCTTCAAAATTTTGTGAATAGTGTAATGTGATAAACAGTACCGCGGCTTCTAGGTCTTAGGGAAAAATAACATAGCCCGTTTACAACCCAACTGGGTCAAAAACATAATTCAGGCCCAACTAACGACCCAAAACTAAAATAAAAATAATGCAGCAGCTTCAAACGCAAATCTGGAAATTATAGGCTCCGAATCTGACTTCGACTCCAACATGAAAGTTGTAGCTCTCTCTCTCTCTTAGCTTTCCGGAGATTATTAGAACGCCTCAATCGGATTTTTGGAACTCCAGTTATGATCGTTTCCGCGAAAGCAATTAAAGCTGAAAAATAAAGTGCGAATATCAAATTAAACCAAAAATAAACTAAAATAGAAAAACAATATAAAACATAAAAATAAATAAAGAAAAACATAGAAATTCTTAATACAAATATGAAAGAATGTGCATTAAAATACACTTATCAGCCATGAACAACTAACTACTCGTCTGAACCTGCACGTTACCAACAAAGGAAAACATTCAAACAGAATGGTGAGAATTCAAATTATTATAGAAAACATAATAATGAGAAATGCAAAACATAAACAAGCATAAATTTCACAATTCATCACTCTTATCAAAATAGACAATTCATATACCGTATATGAATCATCGGGAAAAGTAATCTAATAGATACAAAAACAATCACATAACACACAATATGACTAAAATGTATAAATGTGACTCAATGCATGTGGTACCATGTGAACCCAAAGTTTCACCGCTTTCCGATTCAATATCTAGAATCCAAGTCACACTTCCGATCCGGACAAAATCAAAGCCAATACGCCTATCTCAAATTAAGGATCACGTCTTCTATGCCTATATCCATTCAAGGGTCAACGTCTCTTACCATGTGAACCCAAGTTTCACCGCTTCCACCATAAAGCCGACCATGCTATGAATGTATGTACAAATATCAATATTATATGCAATTAAGATTATCTCATCAATCTTAACTTACCGCATACCACAATAATCCAACTATGAATTATCCGCCAATTGTACACAACATTCACAACACAATTAACAATTACAATAAAGTACTACTGTCATTATATATCCAATCACAATTATCATGAATATATCACCACATATCATACCAACAATTATTATTCGCCACATACCAAAACATAATGCACACAAGACAATTACATGTTATTTCACATAACAACATCATAATCAATCAAGTGATAATCAATGCTATAATATCGTATAGAACATCACAGTAGCTTCCTAACGCTTCGAACGACACTTAAAAGGCGTTACGGATCAAAAGATACAACATTCAAAAGTTTGGAAAAAGTTCCATACAGCAGGGTCCGCTTAGCGACCATCAAGCAGGCTTAATGAAATGAATATTCAATAACCCAGCTTGAAGCACGCTTCTACAAACTAAATCCAGAAGCGAACCAAAATCTGAGCTCCGCTTAGCGGGGTAGGTCCGCTTAGCAAGCTCACTTAATTTTTCAAAAACAAATAGCATCTGCTTAGCGGGCCAGGGCCGCTTAGCGGAACTACGATTTTGCAGAAAAAACCAGCAAACTCAAAACTGCAAAATTCACATCCCACTACTCAAAATCATTTCCAGTCACGAATAAACAGCAAATACGACTAGAATTCATCATTGTTCAACAACACTCATCATAAAAATCATGTTTAATCATTCAAATCCATGGAGATTACCATAAACCCTAACTTTTCTATGTTTTCATGAAATTTGAAGATGAAGAGAATACATACACAAACACATTACCCAATCATATAATATATAATAATTTGGATTCTAACCCTTAACTCTAGTTCAAATCCACCCTCTTGATGAAAATCTACAAATCCCCTCTTTGTTCTTCTCTTGCCTCTTTCTCTTCTTTATATCTTTTCTCTTTCTATAAATCTAGGTTATCTCACAAATTTCTCTATTAGCTCTTAATTGTTATTGGGCTTAACCCATCCAACTATCATTTCTAACTCAATTAGGCCCATTAGCTAATTTACTACATTTCCATCATTTACTAAATTTGCTCAATTAACACATTAGCACATAATAAAATAATTACCACTCAAACAATATTTAAATAAAACAAACAATTATCAAAACATCAAATAATCCTAATTAAATAAATATCTAATAAAAAATAGGATGTTACAACTCTCCCCCACTTAAAATATTTTTGGCCTCGAAAATTACCTCTAACAAACAACTCCGGATATGATTCCCTCATCTTATCCTCGAGATCCCACGTGATATTACCATCGGCCACTCCACCCCATGTCACTTTCACCAAAGAAATCTCTTTACCACGAAGCTTCTTCACTTCCCGATCCTCAATTCGCATAGGTGATGTATCAACCGTCAAATTATCTCTTACTTGAACATCATTTAATTGGATAACATGCGATGGATCCGCAATGTACCTCCTCAATTGAGACACATGGAACACATCATGAAGATTAGAAAGAGACGGTGGCAATGCAATCCGATATGCCATTTCACCTACTCTCAGAAATCTGATAAGGACCAATGAAATGTGGCGTCAACTTACGGGGCTTCAAATCTCTACCAAAACCCATTTTTGGCGTAACTCGAAGAAACACATGTTCATCCTTCTCAAACTTAAGAGCCTTCCTCCTCTTATCATGATAACTCTTCTAACGACTTTGAGAAGTCTTCATCTCCTCTTCAATCATCTTAATCTTATCTGTAGTCTCTTGAATTAACACGGGTCCAACCACAACCCTTTCTCCCGATTCATACATGTTAGAACAAGTTGAGAATCCTTGTTCAGAATCTAGTTTTGATGATAACAAGCATTTATTTTGTGAGTAACAATTTTATTACTAACGGTTTCATTTAGTGTGCAGATACTTTATTATAAATCTTATCAGAAAAAGAATACAACAACTACATCCAGAAGATTTACAAAGCTAAACATCATTCATCAAATGTTCTGACTAAAGAACTCATCAAATCAGTCAAGAACAACAAATATGAAGTAAATAAGAGATAATGAGGAACAAGACCATTCAGAAGAACACGTAATATCAAGACCTACACACAATAGTCTCAATCAGAAAGTACATCAGAAGCTGCTAGGAAATAAACAAGAAAGATCAACTGCAAGAAGCTTTGCAATCATCAGAAGATCACATAAGTATGAAGATCAGAAGTTCTCAAGTTACAAGTTCTGAAGCTACAACGTAGCGACATTCAACATACAAACATGAGTTGAAGTCATATGCAAACCAATGAAGAATCTACAGCTCAACATACAAATTGAGTCAAATACAAAGAGCTTAAAATCTAAGTGAGAGTCATTAGAAACATCATCACATGCAAAACAATAGCAACATTTTAAAAGGAACAACTTCCAAGGTTGAAAAAAGAAACAACCCACATGCAGCGCATTGGAAATACAAGCTTAACCAAAAGAAGCATGCCAACTGACATCAGGATAAGGTTCTATCATGAACACATGCAGTAACTCAATAAGAAGCATTCGAATCCATAACTCAACCAGATATCAACGACTACATTCCAACGGTAATCATTCATCAAGTTATAAATAGAACCAATCTTCACACTTGAAACGTAGAGTGACTACAGTGGATGAAATCCATCCTTCACTTAATGAAAAATCAATCTATCCAAAATGGAGAGTGAGTGATCATCCATCCCTTGAGAAGAAAAAGACATTATCAAGTAAAGATCATCCATGGAAATAAGAAGAAAGTGTGCAAACCAAAGACATGTTTTGCATAAGAGAAGAAGAAAGAATTTGCAAAATACATTTGTGTATTTGTAGATAAAGCTGCTGAGCATGAACACTTAATTGAAGAAATATGAAGATATGCATTAGAAGATACAAGAGGCAACACATACTCTATATGTGATAAGCAACAGTGCTGATATACATCATATGCATGTACCTTATAAAAGAGTGAATATGTGTGAGAAAGCTAACACACATCAGAAGATACACAAGAGGCAACACATATTGTATGTGATTAATCAACCAGTATTGTTATATATTAAACACATGTCTGTGTGAAGATGGAAATGAAGAGCATGAACATGAAAGCTGGCAAGCTAACTCATTTACTCCGTTAGAGGCAACATACATTATGTGTATGATGATTAAATGTTGAAATATACATCAGATGCCTACCATGAAGAAACTCTCAAAGGATGAAGAAGTTGAATCTGCATGCCTTGCAGAATGATCCATTGGAGATGTAGAAGACATCCAAGATACCTGATCAAGCATTCACGGATCATATTGAAAATCAGAGGAAACTGAATACACTGAGTTGTTGCTTATAGAGTGCTTCATGTTTACTGATGTTAATCAATATGTTATTAATTATGACTAGTTACATGATCAGCATTCAAGAAGAAGAAGATGAAGATCTATTTAGAAGAAGCATCAAACATAAGAGCTGAGTCTCTTAATATGCTTATGAGAAAAAGATGAAGATCTTATTCAAAAGTTCAAGAATAGAATACTACAAGACCATGTATAGTTCTTGTAATTAATTGTAAAACACATAGAGTTATTACTCGAAGTGTGTTATCTCTTAGGAATCTTCTGTAAGAATGTTTAGGCACCAGAAGTGACTGCTAGTCAGCGTGTCGTAAACATACATATTGAGACTAGGAGACTATTTGCTTAACTAAGAATCAGATTTGTTGTCTCCAGAAGATAGGTGAATGTTATATCCTGCTAGGATCCCTAAACGATTCATTATTAGAAGTTAGTCGCAGCAGTTGGCTTTGCAGGTTACTAGTGTGATGAACGTTATATCCTGCTGGGATCACTGAACGGTTCAGTCAACTAGGGGTTAGTCACTCGTGGGTAGATTGTGCAGGGTTCCTGAGTCAACGGAAGTTATATCTTGTGGAGATTACTGAACGGGTCGTTGTCCAAATGGTTAGTAACAGTAGTTGACTGTGCAGGTTGTTATTCATGATGAAGGATCGTGCAGTTGTAATCATGATTTGGTTATAGTGGATTAAGATCTCTGTTGAGAGGCAAATCACCTGGAGAAGGTGTACTGGAGGTAGCCTTAGTTAGAAGGTGAACCAGGATAAAAATGAATGTGTCTTTTACTTTCTTCACATGTCATTTTAACTTAGAACTTACAAGATTTAATCTACAGAACTGTACTAAGTGTCATACCCCAAAATTTGCCCTCCTCTTTTCATCTTCAATGACTCAAGGTTCAAGGATTTTCTCAAGTCACTCTCTCCTATTCAAAACTAGGGTTTGCTATTTATCAAAGGAGTTTGAATCTTTAAGGCCTCAAATGGATCTCAAGGTGTCTCATATGTCTCAAGGTATCTCCATGCCAATTATCAAGCTTCAATCCCGAGGATTTCTCATTCAAATGCTTAGATGATCCATAGTCGACTAGTTTGACCTAAAAGTCAACCATAGTTAAAATACTGTCAAACTTTTATACTTTTGGTCGACATCAAGTGTTGGAGGTTATATCCATCATTTGATCAAAGGTTGATCATGATCCGTTAATAAAGACTCGGAAATGAACAAAGCAAAGGTTCAAATTAAGGGTTTTTTATAGGAAAAGTCAACTCAACTTTGACTGGCCATAACTTCCACATGGAGTATCAGAAATTTCTCACTCAGCCTATTTTGAAGGAAATTGGATTCTCTACAACTTTGTCTCTCACAAGCCAAGGCCAGAAATGCACCATTTGAGAGATATGGTACAAAAGATTACAGGTCCTTTTCAAAGGTCAACCGAAAGCAGTTTTTTTTCAAGGGGCATATCATCAAGATAAAATCTCCAAATGAAAAATATGTTCCAAAGTGGCTTGTAGAGGACATCTTGAGGTTTCCAAAAAGTCCTAGAACGCATCCATATCTTAAAAATTGGTGGAGATATGCCTTGTCAAAGTTGGTCAATTTTGGGTGGAAAATGTGAAGCAAATAAGGGTTAAACTTGAATTTTTTCCAAATGGGCCTATTCTTTTATGACCCAAACTTGCTTATAAGAGTATTAAGAAGCTCCAAACTCAAGCCCACGATTATTTGACTTTTTATTATGTTTTAGTAAATTTTTATTTATTAAAATGTAGTTTAAATCAAATAAATCAAGAAAATATGAAAGATATAATTTGGTTTTAACTTCTAATCATAATCAATCATCCAAATAAACCATAATTGTCATCAAATTCGTGCTAAGGCATATTGGTTAGAAAAGATTGAAATTGGACAAGTTTTAGAAAGTTTAAATTCAAGATCAATCATATATTCACCTTACCAATTAAGAAAGATTCAATCAAAGGTTGTTAACCTAATGCAATGCCTGTATATAATACAATAATTCCAGACCTCTGGAGGAGGAAAAATCTCGGCCTCCATTTCCCTGTTCGAGTTCATAAAAATCAAGAAAAACACAAAATTGATTTGGCAATTGCAGGAGGATTCAAGGGCATTAGAGCATCACAACGCCATCCTGGGGGAAGAGTGAAGCAATTCAGATCAATTTCGAGGCTTGGGGCATCAAGAACACGCCACTATTCATCACGGTTTCCTCTCTTTTTTTCTGATTCGTTTTCATGCATACGGCCACTACAAATTAATTTCGATTGTGTAATCATGTTTGTATAAGTCCATAGAATGTTTCTGGGCCATGTATTTTGAGTTTGATCGCAGGTGCAAAGTTTCACCATTGTTAGGGTTTAAAAGCTCTAAATTAGGATTTTTTTATAAAGGTAAAATTAACCCGAATTAATGGTACCAATGTATTCAGGGGGAAATTTACAATCGATCCATGTCTTTGGAATTTATTTATTTGTTGTCTTTTGTGAGATTCAAATTTACAGGGGTTATGGCAACATGCTAAAACCGTTGCCAAAGGTCTTCAACTTGCAGGAAAAAAACGAAGAGGAAGAAGGCTGAAGGCGCGCAGCTTTTGTTTTAAATTTCAGATTTATATGTTTGTATATATTATTCAGTAGTTATTGTATTACCAGCGAACAACTCATGGCCTGGTGGCAAAAGGAGAAGCGAAGGGTTTATGTATGAGGGGGGGTTTGATCGCCACTCCCAACAATATATTTTAATGAAGCGCAGGTTCATTTGATCCAGTGCCAATCATCTACACATGGCCTCCACGCGCCTTGGCTATCCACCACTGGATTGCCACTAGCAAAGATCTAAGGGAGCCAGCATGAAGCCCTATGGTACACCATCAATGAGTAGCTGCATAGGATTACTGCCAGGTTTTTCCATATTTTTTTTATTATTTTATTATTTAGTTATTTAAATTAAATGATAATAAATTGTATTTAGTTTAATTAATTAATTTTAATTAGGATTAGGATATAAAATTAGGATTAGCTCAATGACTAGGGTTAGGATTTTTCCCCGATTGTTCGATTATTTTGATTATTTGAATTAATTGATTTAATTAATTTTAATTGTTATAAAAATCACAAAAACCCTAGATAGGTTTGTCAATGTGTTAGGGTTTATCCAATCCCCACTAGTTTTTTAGCCAAAATATTAGGATTCTATTTATTATTCGTTCCGACTGAATTAATCGGTCGTAATGGTTAATAATCCACTGATCCTTAGTTAATTTTCTCTTCGATCCAATCATATCTAATGATCGCATTGGCGAGAAATAAAAAGCAATAAAATACAATAATGAAATTCGTTATCGTGTAATAATCAAACCTATTGATTATGAGGAATAACGATAGATTAACAATTATTTAAAAATACACTTTATTTGTTGTTCGTGACGATCAAATCTATCGGTCAGAATGGTTAGCAATACCTTATCGCATCCGTTAACTATAATGATCAAATCTATTGATCATCGCAACTAACGGAAACATATCAAACCAGGGTTGTACGCCAAATTCAAACACATTCAAAACACTTCAAATCAAACTATGGATTTTCATCACTTCGATAAGGTAATTCAAAATGCCTTGCAAACCACAAAAGTGAAAACTACGATAAGGTAACTCAAAATACCTTCAAACCATTCATATCTAATTCTAAGGCGTACAACCCTGTACCCCGAACTACGTTGACTATGATTCTCCCTAAGGAGATACGTAGGCACTTGGTAACAAGGCGAGTCCCCTTCCCTAAAACCTCAATTCGTTCAAATCTTATTTTTGCCCTTTTCATTTCTTTAGCTATTAAACCTTAATATTTAGCCATAAACCATTACTTTAAGATGCAAACCTTAGGAAAGGGTTAAGGGTGTCCAACACCTTCCCTTGACCTGATTATAATAACTTACCCAAATTTCTTAACTGCGTAGGGTTTCCTATTCGCCCTGGTAGAATAGGTGGCGACTCTAAAAGTCTAATTTTTAGGGCAGGTTGCTACAGCTGGCGACTCTGCTGGGGAACTAACCTAATGGTGAATTATTATGCTCCTATAGGTTTTGGCAGGGTTTAGGTTTTTGGTAAATTATCTAGGTTTTGGCAATTTTTTTTAGGGTTTGGCTAATTTGCCAAAATTAGGGTTGCGGATTAGGGTTTAGGTTTTTCTTTTAATTATTTAATTTTCTTTAACTTATTTATTTATTTACAGTTTTCTTTATTTACAGTAATTTCTTTATATTAATTTAAATAAACATTCATTTGTTTAATTACATATTTGTTTTTAGTGTATTTTTTTTTGGTTATATAAATTGTTGTTAAACCTAAGCGTGGGAATTATATTTAAGACCAGAGGGGAATTACATCGCCTACGAGTCTTATTATAATTCCACCCATAGTGGGTTAAATATCCGGAAATGTCTGATACGAGGCTTGACTTCGTTGAGGGCAGGACTTGGTATTTAGCTGATCTCTCTGGGAACCTACCCCTACAACTCGAACCTTATGGATAAATGAGTTGTTCTAAAATCCAAAGAGACAAAAAGTCTCGGAGGCTACGAACGACCCCATGAGACCTTCTAGAATATACCAATGGGAAGGGTAGGCACCCTAAGCCGTTACGTTGGACCTATGAACCTAGGGCTTATGTGCTTATGTGTTTATTATATGTGTGCAATTTATATACTGCGAATGTCTTGCATTTTAATTTTTGCAGGTATTCCTACGTGTTCCCTGGCCTGCAGGGACTCTATTTCCAAGACTATGTGTCCTTCTTACGAAGGACCTCTTCATTAATGCACGTCGATTGACCTCTCGATGGCCATGAGATCCAGTGACTGTCTTGAACGGTCACCCCGTGCTTACATCTACGCATTCCCTAACCTATAGAGATTCTATTTCTAAAAATTGCATCCTTCGAACGAAGGACATCTTCATTAGCATACGTCAATTGGCCTCTCGATGGCCATGAGATTCAGTGACTGTCTTGAACGGTCACCCCGTACTTGATCCTACGTACTCCCTAGCCTGTAGGGGTTTTCTTTTATGTCCATATGTTTTTTTACAACGACGTGTCCTTCCCCTGAAGGACGTCCTCATTAACGCACGTCGATTGGCCTCTCGATGGCCATGAGATCTAGTGACTGTCTTGAACGGTCACCCCGTGCTTATTCCCGCGCACCCTCTAACTTGTAGGGTTTGAATTTCGATTTATGCGTCTTCAATCCCTAGCCTGTCGGGATTTCACTTCGTCTTATATCGTCCTTAGATAGGTTGTGTTCCGCATGGAGAACCTTCCTACGAGGGACAACTTCATTGGTACACGTCGAACGGCCTCTCGATGGCCATGAGATTTGGTGACTGTCTTGAACGGTCACCAGCCGCTACCTTCTGCATACTCCCTAATCTAAAGGATTTCCATTGGCGTATTATAACTTCTAGCTTGCACGTATTTCATTAGGGTACAATGTCACCCCTAAGTCCGCATAGGCTATCCTTAGGACTATATATGTCGCACGTCTGCATCACATTGCATATAAGGAGTCTTTCACATAAGCATGCATTTGCATTTTCATGCATTCATTTACATTGGCATTTGCACTTCTACCTTCGCCCGTATTCGTACTTACCATGCTAGCCGGTTTCCTGAAACTCACAAAGAAATAAAAGGGATCATAAACTATGGAGAAAGGAGGATAAATTAGTGAG
The DNA here is from genome assembly GCF_029867415.1 of Vicia villosa. Classification (NCBI taxonomy): domain Eukaryota; kingdom Viridiplantae; phylum Streptophyta; class Magnoliopsida; order Fabales; family Fabaceae; genus Vicia; species Vicia villosa. The sequence goes on along the minus strand of NW_026706216.1, from coordinate 66,523 downwards.
AATGATCTTGGTCTTACTAAGGAAAAAAAGGATGCCTGTCACCATGCCGACTACATGTCCATGCCTTTTCATAACAGGATTGAAAATACAATAAAGGTTATCATCGAGCAAGGATGAGTTCAACAAAGAAGTTCCCCCATAGATACACTCAAGAGGTATCTAGTCATAAAGGGGTTCATCTTAGAACATATCAAATTTACAAGGATGCTCTACGATAACCTGGGGGAAAAGGTTAGTCCAACTGGGGCAATACCCTGAACAAAGATGCATCACTACCATGGAGGGAAGGCGACATATGTTAACTCCCCACCAAGGGGCAAAAGGGTCATAGGTGTTATCTATCAATCTACAAACTCTTAAAGTTGCAAACGGTGTGATACTATCCTTGGGAAAAGAAAAAGAGGTTCAGTCGAAGGAAACTCATGAAGTTCCGAAACGACGAAAACCCACCGCTAACAATCTATTCCCGACCGGTTTGACGTGCCCAAGGAGAATTCGAGATTACCCTTTACTTCTACAAGTCTAGGAACTAAGGAGTAAAACAAGGTCGACGGATTTACAAAGGAGATTGTCCTTAGGATCAATAGGTGTTTATCATGTCAGAATTTCAATCCCTACGATTGCTAAGTGTTACTCAGGATAAAAGTTGTACCTTCGGATTAGCAATTCTAATAGGTTGACCATGCAGGTTTTGGAATCAATTCATTCGCTTCATTCGCTCACTACTACGACTTTCCACACGCACACTTCTATTTTCAATTTCAATTCTCAATTACTAACAAACTTAAGGGAGAATGACGAATACAAATAACTAAATCTCGCTAAACATATGCTTTCAAGGTAAGACCGAGCCGACGATGTACAGGCATTGTTTCAATTCCTAAACAGTGGAGATATAAGGATGTTAATCCCTCGTCACCCCCTCGAGCCAGGAGTTGGAGTTTGTTTCTACTTTTCAAATAAACCTTGATTTCAACCAGGGGCAGGGTAGATTTCGATTAATTCAATGGTGTATTTTGGTTGTCAAGAGAATCAGTCAATCCAAGCAAGGATTCAAGCAAAGGTTCAAGCAAAGGTTCAAGCATAAGGATCAAGTAAAGCAAAGGTTCAAGCATATCTTCTTCCTCGCATTCATGCAAGATTGAGCAAGCAATGGAGATAACATTCACAACAATCTTCTTCCTCAATACATCATTCAAGATCGAGGAAGTATCAAAGTCGAAGCTTACCAATCAAGGTCAACATGGCAGTCGCAATATTCAAAATCCAAGGATCAAATATCAAAAGGAGCATTCAAAAGAAAAAGGAGGAAAAGCGCCCGCTAAGTCAAAATGGAAAATTCCATGGAAGAAAACAAAAATGACTTAGGCAAAAATTAGGGCATCCTGATGGATCAAATTCAAAGGAATAGGTTCATGCAAAAATAAGGAAAAAAAACAAAGGCGAAATACAAAGGACAATCTTGTGACTGCTAAATCATCAAAGCTTCTCATCAATGCATAGATCTCTACAAATCGGTGCTTGGATCTCTACTAAGGCTTCTGCTCAACATCAAACCTGAAACGATTCTCTTGCAAACAAAGCGCAATCATTGGATTAGACGAATTCCTAGGATTTGGAGACCATCAAGGAGAAAGGGGTGGGTTAAATAAATTTTGAACCTTATATCCATTGTTTCTTAAAACCGTGAACCAGGCCAAGTTACAACATTCAAAAGTCCTAATTGAGGCAAGGTTAACTACGAAAGCATATTAAGCAAGATTTTGTTATACTGACTCCTAGGTTTGTTAAAACTATTTCTAATCACTACGCTTCTTCAAACATTCATTTCTAATCATCCAGTCCTAAGTCATAACGGACTTCGATTTCAAAACTCGTATACGCATCGCATTGGAGTTACTTCTCAAAGGGTACAACGTCATCTACGAATATATACTTAGCATCAAGGACATCTCGAAATTGGTTTAATCAAAGGCGATCATTTCTAATAAAGACTCTTGAATGGGGGAACCACATCCAAGGGTTCTCCTAAACAGGGGCAAAATTTCAGGGATTACAGGGGCATGCAATCAAAGATCCTATTAACTAGGGGCATTCATCCTAAGGTTCAATCGACTTGGGTCACATCTGGAAGCAATAACAAACAGGGGCATGTCAAACATGGGAAGAATTCAAATTCAAAAGGATAGAACACTATGGATAGCCCTCCATATCCTGGAGATCAAGGGCATACCCTTCAATCTAAACGTCGAAACACATGACAAGGTTATTTCTTGGAGCACTTCCTTCATGGCGTGGAGATCAAAGACATATTTTTCCGCTAAACATTAGGGCATTGGGTATCAAATCCATAAGGTAAACAATCCAAAGTTTAAAGGTGTGGAGAACCTCGAAGGATTAAAGGTGTGGAGAACCTCAAAAGGTTAAAGGCGTGGAGAACCTCGAAAGGTTAAAGGTGTGGAGTATTTCACAAAGCCAAACTGGGGCAAGGCGCACAGCATAAGGAAAAGGCGTTCTCACACTTTACAACATCCGACAAATCTTTCTCCTAACTACAATCTTCAAAGTTCAAAAATAGGGATTGGGGAGTCACGCTAGCATCACACCCCACCTTATCAAACAAACCTACAACTCCAGCGAGCTATATACGCTTTGGTTATGAACAATCTATCGTTGGAGCATCATGCAAATACATATAAATCATGCATTACATACATTGGTTGATACATTACACCACACCTTTTTAGGTAGTCTTCTTTAGGACAATTGTTACGATCCTTTCTAGGAACCTCTCCAGGCAGTCTTATCTAAGACAAATTGTCATCCTTTCCAGGAACCTCTCCAGGTGGTCTTCTTTAAGACATTCTTTTCTAAGAACCTTTCTAGGTAGTCTTTTCTAAGACATTCATTGTCATTTCCAAGAACCTATTTAGGTAGTCTTTTTAAGACATCTTTCAGCCTTTCCAGGTAGTCTTCTAAGACATTCCTTATCCTTTTCTAAAAAACCTTTTCAGGTAGTCTTCTTTAAGACAAATTTTATCCTTTCTAAGAACCTCTTCAGGTAGTCTCCTTTAAGACAAATTTTCATATCCATTCCAGAAACCTTTTCAGGTAGTCTTATAGAAGACATTATTTCGTTCCACTCGTTACATCGATCAACATATACATAAGCATAAGCATTATCCACATACATAAACATTACCAAGCCGGCATAAGCATAGCCGTGGTGTAGGAGCGCACATGGATTAAACAGGTTCAATGGGTTTAAGGAGATAAAATCTCGGGATTACATCAGCATACATACATACGCATTAGCATATGCATATCATCTAGTGCATTCACATATTACAAAAGCCCAATTTCCGACCTTCGAGTCGTGAGTCTCCAACCCTCGTGTTGTGATTTGTTCGTTTTCCGGCCCTTGAGTCATGAGTGTCCAACCCTCGTGTTGTGATTGGTTTGTTTTCCGACCTCGAGTCGTGAGTTTCCAACCCTCGAGTCGTGAGTTTCTACAGGATACCGTCAAGAACTTTATGCAGATAAACTTGCTAGCACTATAGCAAGTGAATCTTTTTCATGCAGGCAAACTTGCTAGAACTATAGCAGCAAACAAATTTTTTACACAGGTGATCTTGCTAGCACTATAGCAAGTAAACCAATTGGTGCAGGTAAGCTTGTCTGAACCAGGGCAAGTGATCCTATTGGTGCAGGTGAAATTTGTCCGAATCAGGGCAAATAATCCTAATGGTGCAGTTGAGCTTGTCAGAACTATGACAAGTAATCCTAGTGGTGCAGGTAAACTTGTCCGAACCAGGGCAAGTGATCCTATTGGTGCAGGTGAAATTTATCCGAATCAGGGCAAATAATCCTAATGGTGCAGGTGAGCTTGTCAGAACTATGACAAGTAACCCTATTGGTGCAGGTGAACTTGTCCGAACCAGGGAAAGTAATCCTATTGGTGCAGGTGAAATTGTCCGAATCAGGGCAAATAATCCTATAGGTGTAGGTTAGTTTGTCAGAACTATGACAAATGATCCTATTGGTGCAGGTGAACTTGCTAGAGTCATAGCAAGTGATCCTTTTGGGGTTTCACAAACTACGAGAACTTACTAGAACCGTAGTAAGTGGGGTTCACAAACTTTGAAGCTTGCTAGCGCTATAGCAAGTTAATTATCTTCTACACAACAAACAGCGAACCCTCGCTGTTGATAGCTACGCCTATTCATCACGTTAGTCCCTCGACAGTGATCTCTTCCAGAATTACAAAGGGTTTTACAAAGGGTTTTTCAAAAGGTTTCTCAATTGGGGTTTATTCATCACGTTAGTCCCTCGGCAGGGATCTTCTTCAAGACTACAAAGGGTTTTACAAAGGGTTTTACGACAAGGTATTTCAAAGGGTTCTTCAATTGGGTTTATCACGTTAGTCCCTCGGCAGTGATCTTCTCCAAAACTTCATCAATAACAAACAAGGGTTTTATTTTTCTTTTCCAAAGTTACTAACATACTTCGACTAACATAGTTAATAGTCATGCATCATTCAAATTACATACCTCTTTCATACATAGTGCATATACATACATGGCTCTCATTTATTTTGAGAAGCTCACTGCATCATACATTACATGCATCATGACATTGCACAAAAATAAGGTTGCCTTTTCATGCCAGCTACAATCAAAGCACCTGTTTCCTTCCAAAAAGCATTTGCTTCACGTTCTGAAAAATGGTATTTACCTTGGGTGGCATCTTTAAGCCCATCTCCCACGGAACTTTTTCCCGACAAATGCAAATTTCAGGGCATTTCAGTATTCAATCATATTCTACCTTTAGATCACGATAGGCAGTCGTGCCTACCTGACTCTTCAGGTTTAAGAAGATTGAACAGGGGCAGCTGTCATACCCCAAAATTTGCCCTCCTCTTTTCATCTTCAATGACTCAAGGTTCAAGGGTTTTCTCAAGTCACTCTCTCCTATTCAAAACTAGGGTTTGCTATTTATCAAAGGAGTTTGAATCTTTAAGGCCTCAAATGGATATCAAGGTGTCTCATATGTCTCAAGGTATCTCCATGCCAATTATCAAGCTTCAATTCCAAGGATTTCTCAATCAAATGCTCAGATGATCCATAGTCGACTAGTTTGACCTAAAAGTCAATCATAGTCAAAATACAGTCAAACTTTTAGACTTTTGGTCGACATCAAGTGTTGGAGGTTATATCCATCCTTTGATCAAAGGTTGATCATGATCCATTAATAAAGACTCAGAAATGAACAAAGCAAAGGTTCAAATTAAGGGTTTTTTATAGGAAAAGTCAACTCAACTTTGACTGGTCATAACTTCCACATGGAGTATCAGAAATTTCTCACTCAAAGCCTATTTTGAAGGAAATTGGATTCTCTACAAGTTTGTCTCTCACAAGTCAAGGCCAGAAATGCACCATTTGAGAGATATGGTACAAAAGATTATAGGTCCTTTTCAAAGGTCAACCGAAAGTATTTTTTTTCAAGGGGCATATCATCTATATAAAATCTCCAAATGAAAAATATGTTCCAAATTGGCTTGTAGAGGACATCTTGAGGTTTCTAAAAAGTCCTAGAACGCATCCATATCTTAAAAATTGAGGGAGATATGCCTTGTCAAAGTTGGTCAATTTTGGGTGGAAAATGTGAAGCAAATAAGGGTTAAACTTGAATTTTTTCCAAATGGGCCTATTCTTTTATGACCCAAACTTGCTTATAAGAGTATTAAGAAGCTCCAAACTCAAGCCCACGATTATTTCACTTTTTATTATATTTTAGTAAATTTTTATTTATTAAAAATGTAGTTTAAATCAAATAAATCAAGAAAATATGAAAGATATGATTTGGTTTTAACTTCTAATCATAATCAATCATCCAAATAAACCATAATTGTCATCAAATTCGTGCTAAGGCATATTGGTTAGAAAAGATTGAAATTGGACAAGTTTTAGAAAGTTTAAATTCAAGATCAATCGTATATTCACCTTGCCAATTAAGAAAGATTCAACCAAAGATTGATAACCTAATGCAATGCCTATATATAATACAATAATTCCATACCTCAGGAGGAGGAAAAATCTTGGCCTCCATTTCCCTGTTCGAGTTCATAAAAATCAATAAAAACACAAAATTGATTTGGCAATTGCAGGAGGATTCAAGGGCATTAGAGCATCACAACACCATCCTGGGGGAAGAGTGAAGCAATTCAGATCAATTTCGAGGCTTGGGGCATCAAGAACACGCCACTATTCATCACGGTTTCCTCTCTTTTTTTCTGATTCGTTTTCGTGCATACGACCACTACAAATTAATTTCGATTGCGTAATCATGTTTGTATAAGTCCATAGAATGTTTCTGGGCCATGTATTTTGAGTTTGATCGCAGGTGCAATGTTTCACCATTGTTAGGGTTTAAAAGCTCTAAATTGGGATTTTTTTTATAGAGGTAAAATTAACCCGAATTAATGGTACCAATGGATTCAGGGGGAAATTTACAATCGATCCATGTCTTTGGAATTTATTTATTTGTTGTCTTTTGTGAGATTCAAATTTACAGGGGTTATGGCAGCATGCTAAAACCGTGGCCAAAGGTCTTCAACTTGCAGGAAAAAAACAAAGAGGAAGAACATGGCCCACACGCGCCTTCGCTATCCACCACTGGATTGCCACTAGCGAAGATCTAAGGGAGCCAGCATGAAGCCCTATGGTACACCATCAATGAGTGGCTGCATAGGATAACTGCCAGGTTCTTCCATATTTTTTTATTATTATTTTATTATTTAGTTATTTAAATAAATAATAATAAATTGTATTTAGTTTAATTAATTTATTTTGATTAGGATTAGGATATAAAATTAGGATTAGGTCAATGACTAGGGTTAGGATTTTTCCCCATTGTTCGATTATTTTGATTATTCGACTTAATTGATTTAATTAATTTTAATTGTTATAAAAATAGGTTTGTCAATGCGTTAGGGTTTGTCCAATCCCCACTAGTTTTTTAGCCAAAATATTAGGATTCTATTTATTATTCGTTCCGACTGAATTAATCGGTCGCAATGGTTAATAATCCACTGGTCCTTAGTTAATTATCTCTTCGATCCGATCATATCTAATGATCGCATTGGCGAAAAATAAAAAGCAATAAAATACAATAATGAAATTCGTTATCGTGTAATAATCAAACCTATTGATTATGAGGGATAACGATAGATTAATAATTATTTAAAAATACACTTTATTTGCTGTTCTTGACGATCAAATCTATCGGTCAGAATGGTTAGCAATACCTTATCGCATCCGTTAACTATAATGATCAAATCTATTGATCATCGCAACTAACGGAAACATATCAAACCAGGGTTGTACGCCAAATTCAAACACATTCAAAACACTTCAAATCAAACTACGGATTTTCATCACTTCGATAAGGTAATTCAAAATGCCTTGCAAACCACAAAAGTGAAAACTACGATAAGGTAACTCAAAATACCTTCAAACCATTCATATCTAATTCTAAGGCGTACAACCCTGTGCCCCGAACTATGTTGACTCTGATTCTCCCTAAGGAGATACGTAGGCACTTGGTAACAAGGCGAGTCCCCTTCCCTAAAACCTCAATTCGTTCAAATCTTATTTTTGCCCTTTTCATTTCTTTAGCTATTAAACCTTAGTATTTAGCCATAAACCATTACTTTAAGATGCAAACCTTAGGAAAGGGTTAAGGGTGTCCAACACCTTCCCTTGACCTGATTATAATAACTTACCCAAATTTCTTAACTGCGTAGGGTTTCCTATTCGCCCTAGTAGAATAGGTGGCAACTCTAAAAGTCTAATTTTTAGGGCAGGTTGCTACAGCTGGCGACTCTGCTGGGGAATTAACCTAATGGTGAATTATTATGCTCCTATAGGTTTTGGCAGGGTTTAGGTTTTTGGTAAATTATCTAGGTTTTGGCGAATTTTTTTAGGGTTTGGCTAATTTTCCAAAATTAGGGTTGCGGATTAGGGTTTAGGTTTTTCTTTTAATTATTTAATTTTCTTTAACTTATTTATTTATTTACAGTTTTCTTTATTTACAGTAATTTCTTTATATTAATTTAAATAAATATTCATTTGTTTAATTACATATTTGTTTTTACTGTATTTTTTTTTTGGTTATATAAATTGTTGTTAAACCTAAGCGTGGGAATTATATTTAAGCCCAGAGGGGAATTACATCGCCTACGAGTCTTATTATAATTCCTCCTAGAGTGGGTTAAATATCCGGAAAAGACGTTAAATAAAAAGAAAGGGAATTTTTATTTGATAAAGAACACAATTCAATCTCCCCCTTTCTTGTGTTTTTCTCCACCTTCAATTGGTATCAGAGCATGGCTCTGTATTGATCTCAAGATCAAACACTTAACTGTGTAGAGAGATCCAGAAGGAGAAAAACCTCACTGAGTGAAATCAATGTCAAAATTCAAACACTCAGTATAATAAGAAGATGTCAAGACTAGATCTCAAGACTCTGAACGTATCACCTACTTATCAAAAGGGGTTTGAAAATCAACAAAAGAATACTCGACAAGCTCAAGACATCAGAAAGAAGAATACGAGCTCAATGGAAATATTCAAAGATGAATAACTGTAGCTGACTCAAGCCAGAATGATCAAATCCACTCAGTCAAGATCAGATCAAGGAATGAAAACAAGAAAGAACATGATTGTAAGAGCGAAGACTCTGAAGCAAGGAAAGACAAAACCTCTTCATCAGAAGATGTTCAAGCTCAAGACAAAAACAAGAAGGAAGGTTTATCATTTAATACGGTCAGATCTTTCTAAAACTCTCTCTTTATCATTCTACTAACTTCAGAATAATTGTATAGATCATGTACATAGATTTCTTCTGTATATGTAATTGAATTACTGCCTACCCTACTGTCTGTCACATTATTCATACATGTATGGCATCCCTGTTCTTAACATTAATTACTATATTCCGTTCATATTTACTAGCTGTCTCTAAAAGCTATCTCTGTGCTCTTAGAATACGTCTCCACCAGTTATCTGCCCTACATGCTCAAATAGGCTAACACCTCATTATCATTTTTCCACTTTCCAAAATGCTTGATATAAGTGTGTCCTCATCAAACCTGTTTTAAAAAGAAAATTAATTATATATGCTGTTTATAAACAAGATTTAGAATGATGAAAATCTCTTAAGTTTATCAGAAGTTCTGATCTCACATGATTTTTAGAAAACAAAAGGATGATTGAATTTTTCAGCATTTATGAGTGTTTAAAACCTCTGATGATCAAATTCTAACCTTTGGTGTTTCATACGCGCAAGACCCTTGGATCCTTAACATGTGTTCCAATGTTTTTAAAACGGCAAAGTCGGCGTAGATCTTAGTCCTATGTCCTAGGTATCTGTTCCAAATCTCTTCGTATCACGCTATCTCCTCCCAACCGTCAAGGTCATCAATTGCGAATAATATTTAGGTTTAACTAGAGGTTTCTTTTTCAAAACCTTCTATACCGCTATTTATACTCCTTAATCTACTCATAAGCCTTCATCGCTTCACTAGTGCTTCTCAATCTAACTCCTTCTCAAACCCCTCTCCTACTCCTCTTCAACCGGCTGTCTTCTTCAAAATGGATGTCCAGCCAAGCCTCACCATTCTCAAAGAAAAATTCATAGGTTTAGCTGAAATTAATCAACATTTGGCAGAACTTCTTGTAGCTCAAGGTTGCTACAAATATGTTGTTCTTCTTCGTGGACCTGTTTTACAAATCTAGTAAAGACCCTTTGGGTCAATGCAACCATCAGTGATGATCACCTCAGTATATCTGCCAACATTATTGGCATTCCTCGTATCATCACAGAAGAAGTCATTGTTGAACTAATCAGTTTTAAGCCAAATCCTTCTGCTATGGACTTAGAAGAGTTGGATCGTTGGAATACATCAATCTATCTGAATAGAGAAGTAACTCGGATTTTTAACAATGCTGAGTTTCTGACTCCCTTCAGACAATCTCTCTTTAGGTTTGTTCTGACCAATCTAACTCCCAGAGGAAGCTTCCTACATCTTGTATCATGCAAGGATAGGTTTCTAATTCATCGGCTCGAAAGCAGTAGTCCTCTAAATCTGCCGGCAATAATTTTATGCCATCTCAGGGATTCCCTCATAGCTTTCGGGTGTGGTCAAAGTGCCTACATTCCTTATCGAAGGATTCTCTCTGCATTACTCGAATCTGCTGATATTATTCAGACAATTCGCGATGCACAGTCCCCATAAAATGATAATCTTTTAATTTCAGGACACTGTGTGCCTTTTTATGTTTAAGATGTTATCATTTTTTTAATATAAAATTTGTCTCTTTATGTCTATTTGCGTTTAAAGCATTATTCTCATTCTATAATGTTGGTCATTATACCCTCTGAAAATTATTGAACATAATAAATTCTGACATAACTTAAGTGAAATTAAAAATTATCTACTCTTGGCAAAAGCAATTCATATTCTAAGCATCATTCCTGTTAGAACTTTCAAGAAAAACCTGTGCTCTGATAAAATGCTATAACAGACAATCCTCTGAAAGCCAATAGGCAAAAGTAGAAAAATCTTTCAAGAAGCCAGTAGCACACTTTCATTCAGATATTTATCTTAGCGGTAGATTGATAGAACTCAAAAGTGGCTGAATCAGAAACAAATAGGATTACTTAATTCAGGGGGAGCCGTAAATATCTCAGGGGGAGAAAAGAGAAAAGGAAAAGATTAGATTAGATTTTTTTAATAAATCAGTTGCTTAATTGAATAGAGAAATTATTTCTAAAGTCTGATAGTACCCTCTTAAACGCTTTTTGATTATAACAAAAAGGGTAGAAAAGGAAAGAAAAAGAATAGTACATTTTGATGAAAATTAAAGTTGCTTGTTTGAACATGAAAAATGAGATGAAGTTTACTTGCTTAACTATTATCCTCTAATAAAATTGTTCCATCAAAATACATGGTTTTTGTCATCATCAAAAAGGGGGAGATTGTTAGAACAAGTTGAGAATCCTTGTTCATAATCTAGTTTTGATGATAACAAGCATATATTTTGTGAGTAACAATTTTATTACTAACGATTTCAATTAGTGTGCAGATACTTTGTTATAAATCTTATCAGAAAAAGAATACAACAACTACATCCAGAAGATTTACAAAGCTAAGCATCATTCATCAAATGTTCTGACTAAAGAACTCGTCAAATCAGTCAAAAACAACAAATCTGAAGTAAAGAAGCGATAATGAGGAACAAGACCATTCAGAAGAACAAGCAATATCAAGACCTACATACAATAGTCTCAATCAGAAAGTACATCAGAAGCTGCAAGGAAATAAACAAGAAAGATCAACTGCAAGAAGCTTTACAATCATCAGAAGATCACATAAGTATGAAGATCAGAAGTTCTGAAGATACAAGTTCTGAAGCTACAACGCAGCGACATTCAACATACAAACATCAGTTGAAGTCATATATAAACCAATGAAGAATCTACATCCCAACATACAAATTGAATCAAAGACTAAGAGCTTAGAATCTAAGTGAGAGCCTTTAGAAACATCATCACATGCAAAACAGTTGCAACATTTAAAAGGAACAACTTCCAAGGTTGAAAGAAGAAACAACCCACATGCAGCGCATTGGAAAGACAAGCTTAACCAAAAGATGCACACCAACAGACATCAGGATAAGGTTCTGTCATGAACACATGCAGCCAATCAATATGAAGCATTCGAATTCATAACTCAACCAGATTACAACGGATACATTGCAACGGTAATCATTCATCAAGTTATAAATAGAACCAATCTTCACACTTGAAAAGTAGAGTGACTATAGCGGATGAAATCCATCCTGCACTAAATGAAAAATCAATCTATCCAGAATGGAGAGTGAGTGATCATCCATCCCTTGAATGGATCCAGAAGAGAAAAATACATTATCAAGTAAGGATCATCCATGGAGATAAGAAGAAAGTGTGCAAACTAAAGACATATTTTGCACAAGAGAAGAAGAAAGAATCTGCAGAATACATCTGTGTATTTGTAGATAAAGCTGCTGAGCATGAACACTTAATTGAAGAAATATGAAGATATGCATTAGAAGATACTGGAGGCAACACATACTCTATATGTGATAAGCAACAGTGTTGATATACATCATATGCCTGTACCTTATAAAAGAGAGAATATGTGTGAGAAATCTAACACACATCAGAAGATACACAAGAGGCAACACATATTATATGTGATTAATCAACAAGTATTGTTATATACTAAACACATGCCTGTGTGAAGATAGAAATGAAGAGCATGAACGTGAAAGCTGACAAGCTAACTCATTTACTCCATTAGAGGAAACATACATTATGTGTATGATGATTAAATTTTGAAATATACATCATATGCCTACCATGAAGAAACTCTCAAAGGATGAAGAAGCTGAATCTGCATGCCTTGCAGAATGCTCCATTGGAGATGATGAAGACATCCAAGAATACCTGATCAAGCATTAATGGATCAAATTGAAAAGCAGAGGAAACTGAATACATAGAGTTGTTTCTCATAGAGTGATTCATGTTTATTGATGTTAATCAATATGTTATCACCTATGACTAGTTACATGATCAGCATTCAAGAAGAAGAAGATGAAGATCTATTCAGAAGAAGCATCAAACATAAGAGCTGAGTCTCTTAATATGCTTATGAGAAGAAGATGAAGATCTTATTCAAAAGTTCAAGAATAGAAGACTACAAGACCATGTATAGTTCTTGTAATTAATTGTAAAACACATAGAGTTGTTACTCGAAGTGTGTTATCTCTTAGGAATCTTCTATAAGAATGTTTAGGCACCAGAAGTGACTGCTAGTCAGCGTGCCGTAAACATACGAATTGAAACTAGGAGACTATTTGCTTAACTAAGAAGCACATGTGTTATCTCCAGAAGATAGATGAACGTTATATCCTGCTACCTCCACTTCAAATCACATGGCCAAGAAACTAAATCAATCGATACAGGACTAGTTCCAGGAACTAAATCAATCGAAAACTCAACTTCATGTTTTGGCGGTAAATCACTTACATCTTTAGGAAATACCTCCGCAAAATCACAAAATATCGGCAATTCCTCAATTGTTCTCTTCTCATGAACATCTAAGGTTGCCAACAACATAAACAAATCAGCTCCATCTTGCACAGATTCATCAACTTGCTTAGAAAATAAAAACAAATCTTCCTTAACACCAATTTCAGGAAAAATAACCGTCTTATCAAAACACTTGATATACACACGATTAAACTTCAACCAATTCATACCCAAAGTCACATCAAGCTGCTCTAACGGAAGACAAACTAAATCAATTATGAAATCTCTACCAAAGATACTCAATGGACAGTTTCAACACACAAAAGAAGTAGAAACATAACCCATAGCAGGTGTATCAATAACCATACTTCTACACATATCAGATAACACAAGACTCAATCTTTTAGCACAACCCAAAGAAATGAAAGAATGCGTTGCACCAGTATCAATAATAGCAATCAAAGGTGTACCATTAATAAAGCACGTACCTTAGATTAGCCTATCATCGGCAGTGGCCTCAGCACCAGACAATGCAAACACTTTTCCCTTCACTTGTTCCTTCTTTGGTTTGTCACACTTGGTACTAATGTGACCTTGCTCCCCACACTTGTAACAATGTACACTCGAACCAGCTCCACACTTGTTTGCCTTATGACCAATCTTGCCACATGTTGCACCCCAAAATTTGCCCTTTTTAGTTGAGCTATAAATTATGGAAGACGTTTATTTCTTCATTCAAAAATGGAAGGAAAATAATAAAGAGTTATTTTGGTTTCAAGGAAATATGGCACAAATTTTGATTTATACGGTGAAAATGCGAAGAAATTCACAAGTCTAATCAGGAAGGTGCTAAGAGCTTGGTTTCTGTGCAGCCAGGACTATTTCGGCGTTCCCTACAACTTTCGTGTTTGGCCCAGAAACCAATTCTATGAGGAAGGTTGCCAAATTCGCAAATTACTGGAGCTTTCATAGTGAAAAAGGGCGCTGAATGTAGGTTTTCGGACCTTAAGAAATTCATATCGTATGATCTGCTTGTCAGATTGGCGCTCGGAATTTTAACTGCAGCTCCGTGCCATTATTCTCGAGATTTCATATGTCCGGGACGTCGACCATTTATGCAGTGAAAATGCCCAGCATTTTGAAGAACGTCGTAATTTTTCAGTGAAAAGTGTGTTTTCGGGAATGTCGTGACAAGTTTGAAAATTCGTAACTTCGATTTTTATCGTATTAGGTACATTCCGGCGGCATTCTCTCGGAAACTAGTTAGCTTCGATTCTTCGTCACACATGCTTGTTCATATTTCAAGCCAAAGATGGGGTTTATCGAGTTCTTTGAGCGGCACTCACAAAATTCTACACAGTCGCGCCAGATAAGTTGACGTTTCTCGTCATTCAAACGCGCGTAATTTCTTCACCGCTTATCGGATCGAGACAATTCTCACAGCTACGAGTCACAAATTTAGTCATCTTCAAGTTGGCGTTGGTCCCATTTCCGAATTTCAGACCAAGTCACATTTCCTAGAAAACGAGCTGAAAAGAGATAATTAAGGGCGTTTTTGACATTTCACCACTCACACTATATAAATCATTTTCCTTCATTTTTTCTCATGACTTCAATTACTTCAATTCTCCCAAAAATTATCAAAAACACTTTCTCTCTATTCTCTCTCTATTTTCTCAAATCAAAACCACAAATATCATAAAACTTTCATCAATCTTCATGAACATTCATTGATCTTCATCAAATTCAAGAACAATATGGATTGAAGATCAAGATCTCGAGTTCGCATCTCCTTCCATTGGTAGAGTACGGTGCGCGCCTCTCTCCTCACTCTCTCCAGATTCGCTTTTTGACTTCGCTTCGTGTTTGCGTTTGCATGCGTGTTCGTGTTCGCACATCGGATTGAACTTTTATTCGGTAAATCTTCAGATCTCAAATTAAGTGCTTAATTGTTGATGATTGTGTGATTTTGAATATAGATCATTTGCTTGTTGTTGATAATTGATGATTGTTGATGTTTGATTATTACTCCTATGCTTTAGATCTTTGAATTGGTGTTGATTTTATGTGCATAATTGATTGGACCCATTGTTTTGGTTTGTTGTGTGCCTTAAGTGTTTGTGTTAATGCTTGCATGAACTTATGAGTTAATAATTGATGTTGATAATATGCAATGCATGAGAGTTAAGGCTTAATTATGGTTGTTTGATGCTCTTAATGTTGTGCAATTTGATACAAATTCGTGCTTGACTACATCTCTTGATGTATGCATGAGTAGATTGCTTTTGAATGATGTAATTTGCTATTTTTTGCACTTCTGACTTGAAGTAACCGGTTACCTCAGTTCAAGTAACCGGCTACCTGGCTGTTTTTTGCACTTCTGACTTGAAGTAACCGGTTACCTCATTTCAAGTAATCGGTTACCTGCCTATTTCTTCATGCAACCTGACTGAGGTAACCTGTTACCTTGGTTGAAGTAACTAGTTACTTGCCCTGTTTTCCACTAAAATTTATGAAGTAACCCGTTACCACATTTCAAGTAACCGGTTACCACTAAGTGTGGGCAGATTTATTTCCAATTTCGAAAATTCTTATCTTTTGACTCGTAACTCCGGTTTGCATGTTCTTTATATCGTTGGAAAGCCCGTGAAATGTACTTTCTTGTGGATTGGTTTATCTTTCTGAATTATATATCCTTCATGATTGTATTTTGGCTCGCTTCCGGCATGGTTTGGTGCGCATTTACCCGCGTGTGTTTGTTGGTTGCTTGGTCATGTGATTTGGCATGTTTTCCTATATTCTCTTATGCATACCATTGTTGTCCTGTTTGGGTTTTGATTTACTTGTTTCGTATTTCCGCACTTTATGTTGTTATCCATTTTAGGTTTAGTTTGTAGTATAATAATGAAATTCTGATTGTGATATGTTGTTATCTCTAACTTGCGTGCTAGTATGCGAGGCATTTCGAAAGGTGGTAATCGATCAAGGCTTATCTCATGCGTGTTCCGCTTTATTTGCAGAACAAAATCTCATACCCTCGTGTCGTGTTCTCATCATGGAGACACGTTCTTTACTTTATACTTGTTTGCTTGGATTTCTTGTTCCTCTTGCAGGTGTATTGTGATTATGCTCGACGCATACGTCGACGCGTGATTTATTTTTACGCGTCGACCATTGTTTACTTACGTGGCTAATCGGTGTGCTGCCTATTTGTTGTTGCCTTTGTTGGCTCGCTTGCGGGATCACTGGTTTTCTTTCTTATTTTGCTGCAGTTTACGAATCATAATCCGTTTGGTATTGATCTCATTTCATTTTACCTCTTTTTTCATTTTATCGCTTTCCTCATCCTTTGACACAAGAAGTAGGACTTAGGCATTCATTGCATCTGGAAATCTTTTGAGGCGTGGGCCGGAGGTCTTGTTTTTGTTGGTGTGTTTACGTTTGTGCTTGCAGGAAGTCCTAACCAAGGCTATTATAAGTCCTCGAGAAGGCAAGCAGAAAGAGTTAGCAATCAACCCCCGTAACTTTCAATCCTCAGGTCGTCCCTATGCTCATGTTTTGCAAGTTCAAAGCTTTGAACAAGTCCCCAAGATCGTTGAGTCGAAGGCCCAATGGGTAAAGTGAAGCGGGTCCATGTAATCAAACCCCCACGTTTCTTAGCTCACGTTGATTGATGTTGACGCTCGGTGTACGCACGCACCGATTTGCCTCCACTCCTCTTTGCCCCAATAATACAATGTCGGAGTTAAAGATTCGAAACTCCTTGGTCTAATGCTTGGTTGACTCGGGTGAATTTCTCCCCTGGGCTATGGCGGAACTGCTTTTCTACTACTTGGCCTGCGCCAGTAGGTGTTTTCTTTACGAGTGGAACTCGTTGTCATACCCCAATTTTTGACCCTAAGATCATACATCAAGAGCACCATTTCGAAGCCCTATTTTTGATACTGTGATTATCTCTGAGGGGAATCATCAAGCACTTCTAGCTTTTATTTTGTTTTATACTAACCAAAATCCAAAAATATGTATTTTGTTTCTTTTGTTTATATTTTACAGGTAAAAGATCAGGTAAAAATCAAAACAGTGCAAGAAAAGCAATTTTTGAAAATTTGGTTGTGGAAATCGATTTAACCATATGGGAAATCGATTTCCTGAAACGAAATTTGAAAAAAAGAGGGAAGCATGACATCATTTTGGCACCAAACACATTTTCCTTGATTATTCTTTTTCATTTACCAATATTCCACCTCACCACAAATTAATTTCTTTCATTAACCTCACTTTAACCCCACACCTCTCTCTCCAAGTCTATAAATAGAGGCCTTCACCTCTTCATTTGACAAGCTTGAATAGCCAAATTAACTCTTGCAATTTCTCTCCTCATCCCTACCAAATTCACTCAAAGCTCTTTCTTCTTTCATAAAGTTAGTGAGTTACATCTTGAACCTCACTAACTTTGAGCTAAACCATCATCCATCTCACTTTTTTCTTCAATTGTTGAGAGATTAAGATTTGTGTTGGTTGTTCTTGAAGTGGATCCAAGTTTTGTTCAAGATTTGGTAAATTTCTACATCCTTTTTCATCTTTCACAATGTGATTCTTTTATGCTTGTGTGTGATGCATCTTTGATGCTATATTGGTGACATTTGGTGAAGATTTGATGGAAAATTCGTGCACATTGATATATGAGATCATAAGGTGTTTGTGTTTTTGCTTAAACAAGGTTTTATGCTTCCTAATGCTGTTTTTTTGAAAACTGTGCGCATGAAATCGATTTCCTACAGAGGGAAATCGATTTCCACTTTGTTTTTTTTGCGCCGGATTTGAAGTCGGCACTCAGGAAATCGATTTCCTACAGGGGTAAATCGATTTCCACTGAGCCAGAATATTTTTTTTTTGCTTTTTTATGCTTGTTTTGCTTTCCTTCTTCCTCTACTTCATTAATATCATTGGATCTAGGATGTTGATAGGCTTGAAAAGGATAAATCCATAATATTAGATGAATGATATTGTAGCGGGGAAAATCTGATATCGAAGTCATGAGAATTGACTCGAATCAATATTTCGTTTGAAATCGCCACCGCGCTTTATTTTTTCAAAGGAAAAGGGAAAAGAACGAAAAACCCAAAGTTTTGTTTTTAAAACAAGAAAGAGAACTCAGGTTCGGGTGTTGATTATACAAGGGGAAGGTTTTAAGCACCCCTAATATCTGTGGTACTCCACAGGAACCTTTTTGAAAATCTGTGTTGTGTGTGTGCTAGAAAAAACGGTTTATTTTATTTTTAAAATAAGCTCGGCAAGACGTTAAGCCTTGGGCCTACATACCTCCTCGGTGCAATGGAGAAGTCAGAGCTAATGTAGTTCCGCTTTTGGGAAAACGTTTTTTAAAACGAATAAACACTTTATCGTCTTCGGAGAGAAATACTCAGCCGTTAATTTTGAGCATGAGAACAAATGAGTTCTTTGCGTCGCAAATGAAAGAAGGGCTCCAACTCGGATAAAATCAACGAGTATGCCACTAGCTCTCTCACGCAGAAAAGATCTCATTATATCAATCAATTTTCAAAATCAAAGGGGTATCGCCACTCGGTTCGACAATTAGTCGTGTCTAAACTTTTGAAGAAAAAGGTCATTAAAGGCAAAAGATATTTTTAAAGAAAGGTTTTGAAAAGGTTGCAAACATAAGAATGTTTTGGAAAAAGGGAGAAGATTTTGAAAATTAAAGAAGGGGAGGAGATGAAGAGGCTATCCTATTGCGTAAAATAAAAGCTAAGGAAAGAAACGGTCTAACCGAAATAAGAAGCCAACACTTGACATTATGAGTCAAGGTAGATTTCCCATCCTTTGGACTTATCAATACCAAACCAAATCATTATCACTTGGGGATCCAGATGAAATTATTATCTTAGCACCACTTCGCATTAAGCACATAAAAATTCTAACGAAAATCGGGCAGAGTAACGGCTGTTTTCGGGTAAAATCCTTATTTCAATGCCTTGGAATTAACCATCAAGGGCTTTCAAGGAAACACCTGCGCATTCAAACAGACAACAATCCAATGCCAGACAGACAGAATAACAGCAGAGAAACAATATCATAGGGGTCCAGAGGCACTAAGTCCATAAGTCCGAGTCTCCAAAATGCTAAGGATAGTAACCGATAGTCCAAAAGAGAACATTAAATGTTTTTTAGATTTTTTGTTATTTATTAGTGTTTTAGCATAAAAGTAAAGTATGGTCCAAGTGGACAAAAGAAAAATAGCGGAAGCATAAACATATGTCCAAATGGACAAAAGGAAAATAGCGGAATTATAAACGTCCAAATGGACAAAGAGAAAATGGCGGAATGTAAATATGATGTAATGATAAAATAAAGCGATAAAGCGAGAAATATAAAGAGCGGTATAGTAAATTGCGGAAATTAAAGTCAATTGTTAGATGTTAAAGATAACCATCTTGAAACTTGTCAAGTATGTTATCAAAGTTAGTAATAAAGATCGATGGTGAGTGAATGATGTACTCGGATTTAAATTCAATGGGGTTTATCAGAAGCTTGATAAAATCATAGCGACTACACGATAAAAACCTCCACAAGTCTTAAATCAACCGCATACAATTCTCTTCCATATTTGATCCTTTTATCGAGTCGGGACAAATGTAGGAGGATTCTCCAGGTATCAGGATCATCAATCAAAAGAAATAAGAAGAAGAAGAAGAAATGATCTAGTCTTTATCAAGAATCCGTAGAATTCTCAAGATATTAAGACTTTCATCGATCAAAAGAAAATAAGATGAAAAGATAGGAATGAAAACAAACATTGATCTAGTCTTCATCAAGAATCCATAGGATCCTCAAGATATTAAGACTTTCATCGATCAAAAGAAAATAAGATGAAAAGATAAGAATGAAAACATACATTGATCTAGTCTTCATCAAGAATCCATAGAATTCTCAAGATGTCAAGACTTTCATCGATCAAAAGAAAATAAGATGAAAATAAGAATGAAAACATACATTGATCTAGTCTTCATCAAGAATCCATAGAATTCTCAAGATGTTAAGACTTTCATCGATCCAAGAAAATAAGGTGAAAACAAGAGGCAAGAAGGAAAGTAAATTGATCTAGTCTTCATCAAGAATCCATAGGATTCTCAAGATGTTAAGACCTTCATTGATCATAAGAAAATAAGAGAGCAACATGAAATTACATAAGCACATGATCAAGGAAGCATAGGAGGAAGATATACCAAAGCATGTTGAGAAAAAGGCAAAAAACCACATTCTGCCAGCAGGAAATCGATTTCCATAGTGCAGTTTTCAAAAAAAACAAGTTACGTACAGCAGGAAATCGATTTCAGCCTTAAGGAAATCGATTTCCCCAGTGCAAATTTCAGCAAAAATAGCATTTAAAGGCATGAAACTTGATTTGAACAAATATACAAACACCTTATGATCATACATCAAATAGAGCACGAATTTTCCATCAAATCACTATCAATTAGCACCAATATAGCATCAAAGATGCATCACACACAAGCACAAAAGAATCACATTATGATAGATGAAAAAGGATGATGAAAATTACCAAATCTTGAACAAAACTTAGATCTACTTCAAGAATCACCAACACAAATCTTGATCTCTCAACAATTGAAGAAAAAAGAGTGAAATGGATGGTGGCTTAGCTCAAAATTTGTGAGGTTCAAGATGTGACTCACAAATTTTATGAAAGAAAAAGAGCTTTGGTGAATTTTGGTAAGGATGAGGAGAGAAATTGTTAGAACAAGATTTGTTCTTATCAATTATCTTAGTTTTGATGATAACAATAATATGAATTTTGCTTAAGATAATATGGTACTCTAATCCAATGCAATTTCCCTTTCAGGAATATATAAAGAGTACGCATAATTCAGCGCTCAGAAGTTGTATCTCAAATGGTTCAGCATGCAACATCAGAACATGGTCTGGCAAGACATCAGAAGATGGTCGAAGCAGAATCAGAACATGGGTCTATGGAAGCATCAGAAGAACATGAGATCAGAAGCACTGAAGATCAGAAGATGGTATCACGCTCAGAAGCACTTCAAGGTCAGAAGATCAGAAGATGCTATGCACCAAGCTGTTTGACTCTGATGATATTCAAACGTCGTATTCACAAACATCAGATCAGAAGGAAGTACAGGTGGCAGACTACGCTGACTGACAAAAGGAACGTTAAAAGCTACTAAAGGCTACGTCAGTAGACACAGCGTGAACAAGGCTCGAGGTAGTTGACAAAAGCGTATAACATTAAGTGCAATGCTGTACGGAACACGCAAAGCATTAAATGCATTCAACGGTCATCTTCTCAACGCCTATAAATATGAAGTTCTGATGAGAAGCAAGGTTAACGATTCTGCACCAAAACAACTTATATCAAACTTGCTGAAACGCTGTTCAAATCAAAGCTCAGAATCTTCATCAACTCACTACATTGCTGTTGTAATATCTTAGTGAGATTAAGCTTAAACGTTAAGAGAAATATCACAGTTGTGATTATCGCTTTTAAGAAGCATTTGTAAACTCTTGAATAGATTACATTAAGTTGTAAGGAACTAGAGTGATCAGTGTGATCAGTATACTCTAGGAAGTCTTAGCAGTTGGCTGAGCAGTTTTGTAACTAGAGTGATCGTGTTGATCAGAATACTCTAGGGAAGTCTTAGGAGTGAACTAAGCCTAGAGTGATCGTGTTGATCAGTAGACTCTAGAAAAGTCTTAGAGGGTATCTAAGCAGTTGTTCCTGGAGTGATCAGTGTGTGATCAGAAGACTCTGGAAGACTTAGTTGCGGACTAAGTGGAAAACCATTGTAATCCGTGCGATTAGTGGATTAAATCCTCAGGTTGAGGTAAATCATCTCTGCGGGGGTGGACTGGAGTAGCTTCGTTAACAGCGAACCAGGATAAAAATAATTGTGCAATTTATTTTTATCGTCCAAGTTTTAAATTCACACTTATTCAATCCCCCCCTTTCTAAGTGTTTTTCTATCCTTCAATTGGCATCAGAGCGCCGGTTCTAAGGTGCGAGCACTTAACCGTGTTTAGAAAAGATTCAGGAAGAGAAAAACGCTTCATCTAAAAGATGGCTGGTGAAACTCCGACAAATCCACCTGCATCTACATCTGGCTCTGCTGAGCAATACAATGGTAACAATGGTTATACTAGACCGCCGGTATTTGATGGTGAAAACTTTGAATACTGGAAAGATAAATTGGAAAGTTACTTTCTGGGTCTAGATGGTGATCTATGGGATCTTCTAATGGATGGTTACAAACATCCAGTAAATGCCAGTGGCGTGAAGCTGTCAAGGCAAGAAATGAATGATGATCAAAAGAAGCTTTTCAGGAATCATCATAAATGTAGAACTGTTTTGCTGAATGCTATCTCTCATGCTGAGTATGAGAAGATATCTAACAGGGAAACGGCCCATGATATATATGAGTCCTTGAAAATGACTCATGAAGGAAATGCTCAAGTCAAGGAGACAAAAGCTCTTGCCTTAATCCAGAAGTATGAAGCCTTCAAGATGGAGGATGATGAAGACATTGAAAAGATGTTTTCGAGATTTCAAACTCTGACTGCTGGATTGAGAGTTCTTGACAAAGGATACACCAAGGCTGATCATGTGAAGAAGATCATCAGAAGCTTACCCAGAAGATGGGGTCCTATGGTGACTGCATTCAAGATTGCAAAGAATCTGAATGAAGTTTCTCTGGAAGAGCTGATCAGTGCCTTGAGAAGCCATGAAATTGAGCTGGATGCAAATGAGCCTCAAAAGAAAGGTAAGTCTATTGCATTAAAATCAAATATCAAGAAATGCACTAACGCTTTTCAGGCCAAAGAAGAAGATCCTGAAGAATCAGAATCTGAAGAAGAAGATGAACTGTCCCTGATCTCCAGAAGGCTAAATCAACTCTGGAAGACCAAGCAAAGGAAGTTCAGAGGCTTCCGAAGTTCAAGGAAATTTGAACGTGGAGAATCTTCTGATGAAAGAAGATTTGACAAGAAGAAGGTCATGTGCTATGAATGCAATGAGCCTGGACACTACAAGAATGAATGTCCAAATCTTCAGAAGGAAAGTCCCAAGAAAAAGTTTCATAAGAAGAAAGGTCTTATGGCAACCTGGGATAAGTCAGAAGATGAGCAGGCCAACTGTGCGCTGATGGCGACAGAAGATGACGGATCAGAATCTACATCAGAATCAGATTCTGAAGAGGTATTTTCTGAACTTACTAGAGATGAGTTAGTTTCCGGTCTAACTGAACTTCTGGAACTCAAGTCTCAGATTAGTCTCAAATACAAAAAGCTGAAAAAGCAATTTGAATTTGAAACAAAGAAGCTTGAGTTGGAGAATTCTGAATTAAAAGAAAAACTTTTAAAATTATCCAATAATGTTGGATCTCCTTCTGATTCAGAAAAATCCACTCCTAGTCTAAACCATATTCTGAAAGAATATGATTTAAGTTTCAGGAAGTTCTTATCTAGAAGTATTGGCAGAAGTCAGCTAGCTTCTATGATATATGCCGTATCTGGAAACAAAAGAGTTGGCATTGGTTATGAGGGAGAAACCCCATACAAACTTGAACCTGTTGATGAAATGAAAATTACATACAAGCCATTGTATGATCAGTTCAAGTATGGCCACTCTCATGATATTAGGCACACTTCACATGCTCAAAGTTTTCACATAACACACACCAAGAAGCATGTGACACAACCTAGGAAATATCATGAAACTCATATTAAAAATTATCATGCTGTTCCTCTTATTGCTTATAATGTCAAACCCAAGTTCAATCAGAACTTGAGAAAATCTAACAAGAAAGGACCCAAGAAGATGTGGGTACCAAAGAAAAAGATTATTTCTTTTGCAGATTCTCTTGATAACAAAGAAGACAACATTCAACATGACATGACACCTGGACTCAAGTTGGTCTCAACACTTGAAGGGAAGAAAGATTGTCTTCCAAGTTCTGGTTCTTAAATCTGTTGAAGAAACTATGTTTGTAGGAATTCAGAAAAGAAAGTTTATTAGTCTTGGAACCATCTGTTTTGTTTGTCTCTAAAGCATTGATGTTTCATTCTTAATTATTCTGAATGCTCTAAATGCTACAGAATATACAACATTGAAACATTGATTGTGGACAAATCAAGAAACATCTGTTTTGATGATAAACTTGTTTCTGATGAAACAAGAGCTTAAGAATTTCTGCAGATACAGTTTTGTCTTATCAGAAGCTGCAGAACAAAGAAGTGAACCTCCAGAAGCTGTGTATATCAGAAGTAATGGATCAGAAGATCATTCAGGCTTATATCAGCACACTTCAGAAGGAGTATTTCCAGAAGAGAAACTTGATCAACTCAGAAGCAGTGATCTAAATCTGAAGGCGTAAAATCTCTCTGATATTTACAGCTGTCATCTATTATCTGATGATGAACACGTGTCTGTACGGTTTGTACAAAGCGTGCAGTTGAAAAGACGCCGACCTAGGTAACTGTTTCAAATCATTTCATTTACCACGTTCTCTCTCCTCACGTCACTCATCATTTAATAAAATTGATTTCCTTTGATTCTGGAACTGTTCAATTTATATTTCTTATTATTTTCCTTTTCAAATTCGTCTCTATATATTCTTTTCAAATCATATCGTACATCTTTTTCGCTCCTTTGTCTCTCTCTCTCTCTCCTTGCATTCTCTCGTTTGAAAAATTCTTAGCCGTTTTCTAAAAACCCTAATCGAAAACCCAGTTCGCTTCTCTTGCTCGTTTTTGGTCATTCTGCATCAATGGCTGCCTTCTCATCCCAAAATGCTGAGTCATCTGTTCCTCATCATCTCCAAGAAGAAACGTTGCAACTTACTCCTGTTGTTGCATGCTCTATTCCCAAGAACAAATTAGAAGTTCTATGTGAACTTATTGTTGACTTTGACAACCTTGAAGAACATGGATTTAATCTTAAAGAAGACATCATCTTTCAAGGATGGACCTCGTTGTTTGCTGAGTTCGTTGGCCCAGTTTATCCAGATCTTGTCAAGGAGTTCTGGGCACATGGTGTGGTTGCTCCAAAATCAATACTTTCTTTCGTCCATGGAAAGTTTGTTGTTATTACTGAAAACATCCTAAGAGTGATGTTTGATTTGAAGAACGCGGAAGGAGTTTTTGAAATCGATAAAAGGGAAGATTGGGAAGATGTTCTATCCACTCTCTATTCAAATATCAAGAAAACAAAACACGTCAAGGAGTTGAGAGATATCTACAAAATCTGGACAAAGATCATTCTTGGGTGCTTCTACCATAGGAAAGCGACACATGCCGCTGACTTCATAAACAATGAGCAAAAATATATTCTTTATTGCATTGCCACTCAGAAGAAGGTTGATGTGGTTTACATTATCTTCAACCATATGTGGAAAGCAGTAAAGGATTCCAGAAACGCTTTCAGAAAAGAAAATGGTGGAACAATCATTCCTTTTGGTAGAATTATTACAAACCTTCTGGTGCATTCCAAGATTGTTGAGAGTCTGGAATCTGAAGGTATTGTGAAAGACCTTGCTGTCACATCTGGGGCTTGTCTGAACGCATTCACTTTAAAGAGGATGAACGTGATTAAGGCTATCATTAAGACTCCTCAACCTCTTGCTGGAACAACAATCAGAAGAGAGCCAGTTCTAGCTGAATTCAAAACCTTCTTCAATAGTGAGGTACCACAAGTTAGAACTAAGTATCTGATATCACAAAAAGAGGATAAGAGTCTTAAAGATCAAGACAAAGGTGCTCCTATTAAAGTGAATCGTAAGAAGGAGGAAAGGACCAAAAGAAAGGTTGATCATCCTGCTGCTACCACCAATAAAGAAGTGACCCCAGAAGAAGTCATTGCAAAGGTTGCTAAGGCTGTCTCTGCTGATTTTGAGAAGAAAAAGAAGGAAGCTGAGAAAAAGAAAAAGAAGTCAAATAACGATGCTGAGATTGTTGAAGTTGTTGAGAAGAAGAAAATCAGAAAAAGGAAGATGATTATTCAAAGCTCAGATGAAGAAAATGCTGCTCAAGAGGCTGAGAATCAACCAGAAGTTCTGGCTTATGTCAGAAGGAAAGAAATCGCTAGCGGCAAAGCAAAGGTTATTGAAGAGCCGAAGAGTAAGAAGCAGAAAAAGACGGAGGATGTGGCCAAAGCTTTTCTGAGAGGTTCCAAAGGTATATGCATTTCTGAACCTAATTCTGTTCCTGCTGTTTGTTCAGAAGCTGCACCAATAGAGAGTGTCCCTACACCTGAACCAGAAAAAGCCACATCAGAATCACCTGTTTTTGTCCATGTTCTTACACCTCCATCTTCTCCTTTAACCATTCCTTCCTCTCCACCTACCATAAATCCTGTTCTGGATATACCACCCCTTCAAACTCTCCTTCCATCTCAACCTTCTCTCAATGCCACTCTTGAACATACTCCCTCCACCTCTCAAAACAATCCTTGTGATTCTCCTTTTCCAACCTCTGCATCACATGAGCAGCTGCTCCGTGATTGCAACTACACTCCCAAGCCTCGTCCTGAAGCTGAAGTGGTAGTGTTAGATTCTGATACTGAAGCAGAATCTTCTTATAGGTTGGATAGAGAACCTCATCCGTACTTCACTTCCAAACCTGCCTTTTCAAAAACCCAAATAATATCCCGCCCCGTATATCCTATTGGTGTAGTTTTTGAAAACATAAAGAGGAATATCAGAAGTACCTTTAATACTCTCAGAATCGCTGAAAGTTCTGGATTGAATGATGTTGCTATGCGGAACTTCTGGAGGATCTTTCGCAGAGAATCAGATGCTCTGTTTTTAGAACTTCAGGAAGCCTGTGTAGCTGCTGCCCCACGGCCTCGTGGAATTCTGAGGAATTATGAAGACTTCTGGTTTGCTCGTCTCAAAGGAAGATATCTTTTGGAAGAGAAGCCCTTCTTGGATGAGATGGAACAATTAAGACTGGCTGCTGCAATGGAAGCAAACCCATGCAG
The DNA here is from genome assembly GCF_029867415.1 of Vicia villosa. NCBI lineage: Eukaryota > Viridiplantae > Streptophyta > Magnoliopsida > Fabales > Fabaceae > Vicia > Vicia villosa. Next base: position 39,360 of record NW_026706216.1, on the reverse strand, counting down.
GGACATGGTTATCTGGATTCCTGAGTATCCTGTTCTGCTTGGAGACTTCAAGACCTTATTTGACTTTCTGAGGGAAAACCCGTCTGAGAAAGATCCAAACTTGGTCATTCCAGAAGTTGTTGACCCACCAGAAGTTGAAGGTCCCTCTGCTCCCAGGAATTTAGCTGCCATCCTTCAGGCACTAGAGAATGGAGACTCTGAAATTCCTGCTGCAGAGTATGGAGATGCTTCTATGAAAGAAGCAGATGCTGAAGATCATGTTGCTAAATCAGACCCTGTTGAGGAAATCCCAGCAAATGATACTTCTATGGAAGATGCAGATCAACATGCCATTCCTGTAGTTGAAAGCGGTGAAGCTTCTTCTGATGAACCTTCTCGTCTTGCAAGGACTCTAGAAGCGATTCAGAGGAGACAGGATGAGCAAAGCTCACTCAATAACAAGTATGATGCTTTCATTGAAAGGCAAGAAGGACACAACAACGATGTTAAAAAGATGCTGGCCAAGATCTTGTCAAGACTAGGGCCATCTTAGATTGAGTCTGTGTTGTTTCTTTCTTTTCTTTGCATCTGTTTTGTTTTCTGTGCATCTGATCTTATCATTTTGTACTTCTGTACCCAATGGTTGAACCTTAATGAAATCATCTTATTCCTCCATGTGTTCTGTTTTATTCATCTGAATCTTTTCTATTTTTTGATGATATGACAAAAAGGGGGAGAAATACTGTGATAAATGATTTGATTTAATCAGTTGCATTCACTAACAAGAACTGCAAGTTCTACATGGTTTAAGTGTTTTGCAGGTACAGAGAAGTGAAGTGAATCTTCAGAAGCAAACACAAGAAGCAAAACCATGGAAACTGAAGCAAGCTGAGTGCTGTCAAGCTTCAGAGATAAGAAGCAAGAAAGAAGAATGAATCAGAAGCACTGATAATAGAATTTGAATATCATTGTCTATCCTGTTCTGACAAAATTCTATTTGCTCTGATACATATAATGTTATGGCTCTGATACATTATTTGCTCTGATACATTATTTCAGCCTATATGGCTCTGATACATATAATGTGTTCAAACATACATTTTATGTTCTAACTCGTTCATGCTGACTTTTGTCGTTTAGTTTTTGTTCTGTAACATTTCAGGATGTAGAGATGCTCTGATGATGCTCTGGTACATTCAACAATGTTCTGATACAAATCTAGCATGAAGTGATGTTGGTAGACATTCAAAGTTCTGAAGCTATCCGAGGGAAGCAGAAATCAGAAGATGTGAATGTTCTAAAAGATCCAGAAAATTCAAGTTCTGAAGCTGTCCAATGGAAGCAGAAGTCAGAAGCTATGAATTCTCTGAAGGCAGAAGCTTATATGATCGTCTCTACCGAAATAATCAGGGAAGTCTTTTATCAAAGTTCTTCGAGTATTTATTTCAGGGGGAGATTATTTATCTCAGGGGGAGATTGTTAATCTCAGGGGGAGACATATTCATATGCTTATGCTATAGCTGTGTAATTTGTCTTTTGCCGTCTACTCTTTCTGATCGCAAATTCATATCATTTATATATGTTTTTGTCATCATCAAAAAGGGGGAGATTGTTAGAACAAGATTTGTTCTTATCAATTATCTTAGTTTTGATGATAACAATAATATGAATTTTGCTTAAGATAATATGGTACTCTAATCCAATGCAATTTCCCTTTCAGGAAATATATAAAGAGTACGCATAATTCAGTGCTCAGAAGTTGTATCTCAAATGGTTCAGCATGCAACATCAGAACATGGTCTGGCAAGACATCAGAAGATGGTCGAAGCAGAATCAGAACATGGGTCTATGGAAGCATCAGAAGAACATGAGATCAGAAGCACTGAAGATCAGAAGATGGTATCACGCTCAGAAGCACTTCAAGGTCAGAAGATCAGAAGATGCTATGCACCAAGCTGTTTGACTCTGATGATATTCAAACGTCGTATTCACAAACATCAGATCAGAAGGAAGTACAGGTGGCAGACTACGCTGACTGACAAAAGGAACGTTAAAAGCTACTAAAGGCTACGTCAGTAGACACAGCGTGAACAAGGCTCGAGGTAGTTGACAAAAGCGTATAACATTAAGTGCAATGCTGTACGGAACACGCAAAGCATTAAATGCATTCAACGGTCATCTTCTCAACGCCTATAAATATGAAGTTCTGATGAGAAGCAAGGTTAACGATTCTGCACCAAAACAACTTATATCAAACTTGCTGAAACGCTGTTCAAATCAAAGCTCAGAATCTTCATCAACTCACTACATTGCTGTTGTAATATCTTAGTGAGATTAAGCTTAAACGTTAAGAGAAATATCACAGTTGTGATTATCGCTTTTAAGAAGCATTTGTAAACTCTTGAATAGATTACATTAAGTTGTAAGGAACTAGAGTGATCAGTGTGATCAGTATACTCTAGGAAGTCTTAGCAGTTGGCTGAGCAGTTTTGTAACTAGAGTGATCGTGTTGATCAGAATACTCTAGGGAAGTCTTAGGAGTGAACTAAGCCTAGAGTGATCGTGTTGATCAGTAGACTCTAGAAAAGTCTTAGAGGGTATCTAAGCAGTTGTTCCTGGAGTGATCAGTGTGTGATCAGAAGACTCTGGAAGACTTAGTTGCGGACTAAGTGGAAAACCATTGTAATCCGTGCGATTAGTGGATTAAATCCTCAGGTTGAGGTAAATCATCTCTGCGGGGGTGGACTGGAGTAGCTTCGTTAACAGCGAACCAGGATAAAAATAATTGTGCAATTTATTTTTATCGTCCAAGTTTTAAAGTCACACTTATTCAATCCCCCCCTTTCTAAGTGTTTTTCTATCCTTCAGAAATTTCAAGGGATTTGTTGGCTCTCAAAGCTTGAGAAATGAGAGAGGCAAGGCCTCTATTTATAGAATTGAAGCAAGAGTAGTGGCAATTTGGTCATTTTGTGTTTGGTAATTAACTTGTGGTTAATTGGTGTTTAAAGGGTAAAATGAAGTTAAAATGGAATTAATGAAGGGATTTAATTGTGGTGAGGTGGAAAATTGGTAAAATAACAAAAATGATCAAAGGAAATTGGTGCCACAATGATGTCAAGCTTCCCTCTTTATTTTTTGAATTTCGCCCCAAGGAAATCGATTTCCCCAGGAGTGAAATCGATTTCACTCTGTTCCAGAAGAGAATTTGGCGCAAAATACACTACGGAAATCGATTTACCCAGGAGGGAAATCGATTTCATGACATCCAAAATGTGATTTTATTGAAGATTGCTGCAGGGAAATCGATTTACCCAGTAGGGAAATCGATTTCATCAGTCCAAAAATGTGAAAAATGCCTTGTTTATTACATGTCTTGGCTTGGTACCTACAAAACAAAAGCCTACAAAGAAACAAAGCAATATTTTTGGTATTTGGGTTAGTACAGTATGCATACAAGATAAACAATCGTTGGTGATTGATGGTCCCTCTTATTGATGAGGTGAGTGCAACACCACAAACAAAACTTCCAAGTGAAGCTCTTGATTAATGATTAGGATATGAATGATATAGGATCTTAGGGTCAAAAATTGGGGTATGACAGATGCCCCTATTTAAGTTTCTTCGATTTGGAGATACGATGATTGGAAATCTTCGTTTTGACGAAATCGAAGAGACTTAAATATATAAAGCACAATTTTTGAACCTAAGATGCTATGCAATGAATGCATATGATGAGGATAAAACACGACAACACTGGGGAGGAAAAGGACTCCACTGGGGAAACAAATGTCTTGTTGGCATAATTCCACTGGGGAAGGCAAGACTTTGATGGAGAGACGAAACTTTGGTGGGAAAAGAAACTTCTCTGGGGAAAACATTTCGCACCAGAGAGGTTAAAGCATCACCTTTCGCTGGAGGTGAGAAAATGGGGTATCCTCTTTCACTAGGGATGAGAAAGTACGCATCCTGAATCAGAATTCCAATCTTCCGTCAACAGAAAACACACCATCGTACCACTGATGATATGAAGAGATGTACCGCCGTTCCACTGACGATAAGATTTTGATTCGTGGACCATCCTCTTACTCAATAGTTGAAGGTAGAAGAAAATCGAATCACCGCCTCAATAGTTAACGATAAGCTACCAACTCAATAGTTGAAGGTAGAAGAAGATCGAATTACCGCCTCAATGGTTGACGATAAGCTACCAACTCAATAGTTGAAGGTAGAAGAAAATTGAATTACCGCCTCAATGGTTGACGATAAGCTGCTGAGAACAATGAGTTGCCGCTGAGAATAGGGATCAACTTCTTCTTTAATCAAGGACATGGCTTGAGAAAAAGAACTGGATGCAAACTGTCACTTACACTGAAGCGACTTACCATTTGCTGACTTTGCTGAGGAATCTTTAAGCAAAACGAACTGTCTTCGTGAAGAAGGCTGCCATTCATTATCTCAAAGGGAACAAACTGTCTTCTGTTGAAAGAGATTGCCGTTTGCCGACCCTGTCGAGAAATCCTCAAGCGGAACAAACTATCTTCCGCTGAAAGAGACTGCCATTCGTTGACCCATCTTAGGAAAAAGTGAGCAAATTGTCTTCTAATGGAGGAGACCGCCATTTGCTGACTTTAAAATAAGAATTCTTAAATGAACTATCTTCATGAAGAAGACTGCCATCCGTTGTCTCAAAGGGAACAAACTGTCTTCTGCTGAAAGAGACTGCCATTTGCCGACCCTGTTGAGAAATCCTTAAGCGGAACGAACTGTCTTCTGCTGAAAGAGACTGCCATTCGTTGACCCGTCTTAGGAAAAAGTGAGCAAACTGTCTTCTAATGGAGGAGACTGCCATTTGCTGACTTTAAAATTAGAATTCTTAAACGAACTGTCTTCATGAAGAAGACTGCCATCCGTTGTCTCAAAGGGAACAAACTGTCTTCTGCTGAAAGAGACTGCCATTTGCCGACCCTGTCGAGAAATCCTTAAGCGGAACGAACTGTCTTCTGCTGAAAGAGACTGCCATTCGTTGACCCGTCTTAGGAAAAAGTGAGCAAACTGTCTTCTAATGGAGGAGACTGCCATTTGTTGACTTTAAAATTAGAATTCTTAAACGAACTGTCTTCATGAAGAAGACTGCCATCCGTTATCTCAAAGGGAACAAACTGTCTTCTGCTGAAAGAGACTGCCATTTGCCGACCCTGTCGAGAAATCCTTAAGCGGAACAAACTGTCTTCTGCTGAAAGAGACTGCCATTCGTTGACCCGTCTTAGGAAAAAGTGAGCAAACTGTCTTCTAATGGAGGAGACTGCCATTTGTTGACTTTAAAATTAGAATTCTTAAACGAAATGTCTTCATGAAGAAGACTGCCATCCGTTATCTCAAAGGGAACAAACTGTCTTCTGCTGAAAGAGACTGCCATTTGCCGACCCTGTCGAGAAATCCTTAAGCGGAACAAACTGTCTTCTGCTGAAAGAGACTGCCATTCGTTGACCCGTGTTAGGAAAAAGTGAGCAAACTGTCTTCTAATGGAGGAGACTGCCATTTGTTGACTTTAAAATTAGAATTCTTAAACGAACTGTCTTCATGAAGAAGACTGCCATCCGTTATCTCAAAGGGAACAAACTGTCTTCTGCTGAAAGAGACTGCCATTTGCCGACCCTGTCGAGAAATCCTTAAGCGGAACAAACTGTCTTCTGCTGAAAGAGACTGCCATTCGTTGACCTATCTTAGGAAAAAGTGAGCAAACTGTCTTCTAATGGAGGAGACCGCCATTTGCTGACTTTAAAATAAGAATTCTTAAACGAACTGTCTTCATGAAGAAGACTGCCATCTGTTATCTCAAAGGGAACAAACTGTCTTCTGCTGAAAGAGACTGCCATTTGCCGACCCTGTCGAGAAATCCTTAAGCGGAACGAACTGTCTTCTGCTGAAAGAGACTGCCATTCGTTGACCCATCTTAGGAAAAAGTGAGCAAACTGTCTTCTAATGGAGGAGACCGCCATTTGCTGACTTTAAAATAAGAACTCTTAAACGAACTGTCTTCATGAAGAAGACTGCCATCCGTTGTCTCAAAGGGAACAAATTGTCTTCTGCTGAAAGAGACTGCCATTTGCCGACCCTGTCGAGAAATCCTTTAGCGGAACGAACTGTCTTCTGCTGAAAGAGACTGCCATTCGTTGAGCTTCTTCCATTTGGAATCAAGAAGTTCATAAAGTATGAGAGATTATCACTTAATTTGAAGATAAGATTGATATGTGGAGACGCACAAACTTGCTCAAATAAAGAGGCTTCAATTTGTTGTCAACCAAAAACATGATGGGGATAACACAAGTTGCTCAAAGTCAAAACCTGCCCCTTGCTTTCAAGCACAAATTCCAAGGGAGTGCAATAACATCACTGCTGGAAAATAAATCTTTCAATATCTGATAGGAACATCAATCACAAACAAGTTCTCCATTATAGAGGAAAGCATAATCCTCAAGAGGTGCAAAATAAATACCTTCTCAATCTAGGTTTCCCAGCCTAGAGAGGTTCAAAATAGTATTGTAAGAGACCAAAGTTCAATTCCAAGAACAAGCTGGATAGAAACGGTCAAACCCAGCTTTGCCCCTTGAGGAATAAACTCAACTGGGGATTAATTCCATCCTGACAAATGAGCTAAGGAGGAACACTGAAGAAAAATTCTTCCACGAAGAACAAACTCAGTGGGGATTATCAATTTCTGCGAGGAATTTACAGATAATCTTTTTCTTATCAAAAAGGTTGGACAACACATCAAGCTCTATTAGGGGGAATCAGAGAAAATTTCTTTGGAGAAAATCTCCATTATGTACTTGCAGAGGAAATAAGAAGTTAACATCAAAGCAAACAAGTTAACATGCGGGGGATTTTAGTTCAAAACTCAACACAAGGTGAGAAACAAAACCCAACAGTCAACCGTTGTCTCAAAGCTTCCTGGTAGAGAGTGACATACTCTGGATTGATCATGGCAACAACCTTTGTACTTCAGGCTAATGAGGTGATCAAGGTAACTTCTGATTCAAAACTTGCCCCCGACTACATAGTTTATGAGAGGAAACTACCTCAAAAAGGTTCACAGAGACCCTTGGCGTCATGAAGACTTGGAATAATCTGCCCCAGATCAACAGATTTTGTTTTTGAGATTTGTCAAATCTCGACGTAACTGCCCTAGATTGACTAAACTTGGCACATTCTTTTACTCGACAAAGTCTTCGAGCTTTGCCCCGTGATGGTAATCAAACTTGCAAAAGCATTATACTGGGAAAACAACATGCCCCTGGCAATGTTTTAGTTTTCTACTGATGATCAGATGTAAACTTCCTGGATGTCAAACAAATGTTTACAAGCAGAAAAATGTTTATTCTGAGAATGATAATGAAAATGCAACAATTATGTAAGTCTTAAAGTTTTATTGAAAAGATGTCACAAAACCTTGTGAATGAATCACTGGTTAAGGAATGACATTGATTTTTGTATGCATATGATACCAACACAAGTTTTCAGCATAACCGATAGGAGTCAGGAACGCTTTCTTGTTTAAGTATGCTTTCGAAATATACCCTGCTTCAATTAGGACTTTTGAGGGTTGTAACGTGGCCTGGTTCACGGTTTTCAGAAAAAAAGATTTTTAGGCTCAAAGTTTATTTAGCCCACCCCGACTTCGTGATGTTCTCCAGTCCTATGTTCAGTTAATTCAACATGAGTATTCATCTCTCAAAAGAATTTTGTGCCATTAAGGACCTAATGAAGCTTTCTTGGAGTAGCAGTCACCCTTTTGTCTTTATTTTTGTATTCACTCAGATTTGTTCTTTGTTGAGGACTTTTGAGGGTAGTCCTTTCTTTTCACTTTTCACTTTTTCCTCTTTTTATTTTTTATTTTTTATTTATTTCCCTAACTTTTTCCTGGACTGATTCTTTTGAATTGGTCGTCCAGCGGGATGCTCTAACTTTTGCCTAAGTCACTTGTTTTCAAGTTTTTGACTTAGCGAGCTTTTTTCTTCTTTCTTTTGTCTTTCCTTTTTATTCTTTTGATTTGAACAAATCGTGTGACATTGACTTTGTCTTGACTTGTTGAGAGGGTTGTGACTGCCTCATTTCTTTGCGTATGTAGGATAACCATTGTGGTTTCACATTTCCATGCCTTTTGATGCGTGGGGAGTAACCATTGTGGTTTTCCATGATCCAACCATTGATGTGGATATGACATGCTTGACCTTTGGATGCACAATCCTTTTTGAAATATGAACACTTGGTCAAATCAACTGAACACTACCCTGCCCCAGGTTAAAAATTAGGGTTTTTTTCATTTAGAAAAGAAACTCCTACTTCAAGGCTCAAAGGGGTTAACAAGGGATTATCTTCCTTATATCTCCGGTGTTTGGGAATTTGAAACAATGCATGTACATCATCAGCAGGGTCTTATTCAAAAGCATACAACCAGAAATTTTGCGTTTTTAGATCATCATCCTCCCTCCAATCTTTGCATAAGCAAGATTTTGGCAAAAGCAATTGGTATCATAATGCATAAAAACAAATAAACATGAGTGAAACGAATGAATTACTTCAAGACAAACATTATCATTGTATTAGCATTAACATTCAAAAATAAACAAGTTTCTACATGCAAACAATGCATTGAAAAACAAGAAATATTACAAATGGAAATCAATAAGAATACTAAAAACTGAGAAAAACTCTCTCCATATGGGCATATGCTGAACGAAACATCTTTTGAACTTCAGGCTACCATCAATAGTGATTCAATCATGCTTTGGCAAAGAATTGGCTTGAACATCATAACCAACATCTTGGAAAGTCAAAATACCAGCATGGATTAATCTTTGAACTTCATTTTTTAGAGGCCAACAATTCTCTAAGTCATGTCCAGGAGCATTCTGATGAAAAGCACAAGTGACATTAGCATTGTACCACCAAGGGAGTTTCTCGGGAATTGGAGGTGGTGATCTTGGTTGAACCAACTTCTTATGAATTAGAGCGGGATACAGTTCTGTGTAAGTCATGGGGATAGGACAAAAATTCCCCTTTTGAGATTGATTTTGCTCGTTCGATGGAAAAGCTTGTTGATGAGTATTTTGCTGATAATCTGGAATTGCATGAACTGAACTGGATACAGGAAAGACATAGGAAACATGCTGATGTTGATGATGATTGTTTCCTCCCCTGATTCTCTTCTTTGAAAAGTCATTACCAAACTTCTTCACACTACCAGCTGAGTTACCTTCTTCAAGCAAACATTCCTTTCGGACATCTTTTTCTAGAAGCACTTTCATATCCACCTCTCCATGGGAGTCAGTAGGTGTACGGACTACTATCCCCTCAGGAAAGGATGAGTTCAGAGTTTCAAGAAAGACCTTTGCCATCCTTTCTTCCATCATAGAAGGATTGACTTGGGCAGCAACTAGAGCCTCGACCAGAGCAGTCAGATGCTCCATACCAGCCTTCAGAGTAACCACCTCTTCACGGAGCTCAAGAATCTCTTGTTTGATGCTTTCCATTTCTTCTTAGTAAGAGTGTTGTACTGATGATACCAGGAGAAAGGAAATAAGGCTCTGGAAAACTTCTTTAGAAAGCAGAACCAAATGCAGAATGATGCATGCAATGCAGATGATTTGTTTTTTGTTTTTTATTTTTGAGTTTCAAGGAACTTAAGATATTAACTTGTAAACACTCAACATTGGACTAAAGCTTCGATTAAGTTATCATCAAAATCAATCATCCATTTTGGTGGATTAGAGTTTTCACCCCATCAACACCCAAGATCCATTGAGTTTGATGAAACTTATGATGTTTACAAGGAAAGACGTCTAAGTTCCTTGAAAATCAAAAGAAAAAGAGTTTTCATGGATGCATGAATGCATGATTTATGCATCAACCACAACCAAGAGCACGCAAGGTCACATAAGATCATAGTTCAAAGGTTCTACGTCACGAGAATTGACTTGAATCAATATTTCGTTTGAAATCGCCACCGCGCTTTATTTTTTCAAAGGAAAAGGGAAAAGAACGAAAAACCCAAAGTTTTGTTTTTAAAACAAGAAAGAGAACTCAGGTTCGGGTGTTGATTATACAAGGGGAAGGTTTTAAGCACCCCTCATATCTGTGGTACTCCACAGGAACCTTTTTGAAAATCTGTGTTGTGTGTGTGCTAGAAAAAACGGTTTATTTTATTTTTAAAATAAGCTCGGCAAGACGTTAAGCCTTGGGCCTACATACCTCCTCGGTGCAATGGAGAAGTCAGAGCTAATGTAGTTCCGCTTTTGGGAAAACGTTTTTTAAAATGAATAAACACTTTATCGTCTTCGGAGAGAAATACTCAACCGTTAATTTTGAGCATGAGAACAAATGAGTTCTTTGCGTCGTAAATGAAAGAAGGGCTCCAACTCGGATAAAATCAACGAGTATGCCACTAGCTCTCTCACGCGGAAAAGATCTCATTATATCAATCAATTTTCAAAATCAAAGGGGTATCGCCACTCGGTTCGACAATTAGTCGTGTCTAAACTTTTGAAGAAAAAGGTCATTAAAGGCAAAAGATATTTTTAAAGAAAGGTTTTTAAAAGGTTGCAAACATAAGAATGTTTTGGAAAAAGGGAGAAGATTTTGAAAATTAAAGAAGGGGAGGAGATGAAGAGGCTATCCTATTGCGTAAAATAAAAGCTAAGGAAAGAAACGGTCTAACCGAAATAAGAAGCCAACACTTGACATTATGAGTCAAGGTAGATTTCCCATCCTTTGGACTTATCAATACCAAACCAAATCATTATCACTTGGGGATCCAGATGAACTTATTATCTTAGCACCACTTCGCATTAAGCACATAAAAATTCTAACGAAAATCGGGCAGAGTAACGGCTGTTTTCGGGTAAAATCCTTATTTCAATGCCTTGGAATTAACCATCAAGGGCTTTCAAGGAAACACCTGCGCATTCAAACAGACAACAATCCAATGCCAGACAGACAGAATAACAGCAAAGAAACAATATCATAGGGGTCCAGAGGCACTAAGTCCATAAGTCCGAGTCTCCAAAATGCTAAGGATAGGAACCGATAGTCCAAAAGAGAACATTAAATGTTTTTTAGATTTTTTGTTATTTATTAGTGTTTTAGCATAAAAGTAAAGTATGGTCCAAGTGGACAAAAGAAAAATAGCGGAAGCATAAACATATGTCCAAATGGACAAAAGGAAAATAGCGGAATTATAAACGTCCAAATGGACAAAGAGAAAATGGCGGAATGTAAATATGATGTAATGATAAAATAAAGCGATAAAGCGAGAAATATAAAGAGCGGTATAGTAAATTGCGGAAATTAAAGTCAATTGTTAGATGTTAAAGATAACCATCTTGAAACTTGTCAAGTATGTTATCAAAGTTAGTAATAAAGATCGATGGTGAGTGAATGATGTACTCGGATTTAAATTCAATGGGGTTTATCAGAAGCTTGATAAAATCATAGCGACTACACGATAAAAACTTCCACAAGTCTTAAATCAACCGCATACAATTCTCTTCCATATTTGATCTTTTTATCGAGTCGGGACAAATGTAGGAGGATTCTCCAGGTATCAAGATCATCAATCAAAAGAAATAAGAAGAAGAAGAAGAAATGATCTAGTCTTTATCAAGAATCCGTAGAATTCTCAAGATATTAAGACTTTCATCGATCAAAAGAAAATAAGATGAAAAGATAGGAATGAAAACAAACATTGATCTAGTCTTCATCAAGAATCCACAGGATCCTCAAGATATTAAGACTTTCATCGATCAAAAGAAAATAAGATGAAAAGATAAGAATGAAAACATACATTGATCTAGTCTTCATCAAGAATCCATAGAATTCTCAAGATGTCAAGACTTTCATCGATCAAAAGAAAATAAGATGAAAATAAGAATGAAAACATACATTGATCTAGTCTTCATCAAGAATCCATAGAATTCTCAAGATGTTAAGACTTTCATCGATCCAAGAAAATAAGGTGAAAACAAGAGGCAAGAAGGAAAGTAAATTGATCTAGTCTTCATCAAGAATCCATAGGATTCTCAAGATGTTAAGACCTTCATTGATCATAAGAAAATAAGAGAGCAACATGAAATTACATAAGCACATGATCAAGGAATTATAGGAGGAAGATATACCAAAGCATGTTGAGAAAAAGGCAAAAAACCACATTCTGCCAGCAGGAAATCGATTTCATGCAGAGGGAAATCGATTTCCATAGTGCAGTTTTAAAAAAAAAAAGTTACGTACAGCAGGAAATCGATTTCAGCCTTAAGGAAATCGATTTCCCCAGTGCAAATTTCAGCAAAAACAGCATTTAAAGGCATGGAACTTGATTTGAACAAATATACAAACACCTTATGATCATACATCAAATAGAGCACAAATTTTCCATCAAATCACTATCAATTAGCACCAATATGGCATCAAAGATGCATCACGCACAAGCACAAAAGAATCACATTATGATAGATGAAAAAGGATGATGAAAATTACCAAATCTTGAACAAAACTTAGATCTACTTCAAGAATCACCAACACAAATCTTGATCTCTCAACAATTGAAGAAAAAAGAGTAAAATGGATGGTGGCTTAGTTCAAAATTTGTGAGGTTCAAGATGTGACTCACAAATTTTATGAAAGAAAAAGAGCTTTGGTGAATTTTGGTAAGGATGAGGAGAGAAATTGCAAGGGATTTGTTGGCTCTCAAAGCTTGAGAAATGAGAGAGGCAAGGCCTCTATTTATAGAATTGAAGCAAGAGTAGTGGCAATTTGGTCATTTTGTGTTTGGTAATTAACTTGTGGTTAATTGGTGTTTAAAGGGTAAAATGAAGTTAAAATGGAATTAATGAAGGGATTTAATTGTGGTGAGGTGGAAAATTGGTAAAATAACAAAAATGATCAAAGGAAATTGGTGCCACAATGATGTCAAGCTTCCCTCTTTATTTTTTGAATTTCGCCCCAAGGAAATCGATTTCCCCAGGAGTGAAATCGATTTCACTCTGTTCCAGAAGAGAATTTGGCGCAAAATACACTACGGAAATCGATTTACCCAGGAGGGAAATCGATTTCATGACATCCAAAATGTTATTTTGTTGAAGATTGCTGCAGGGAAATCGATTTACCCAGTAGGGAAATCGATTTCATCAGTCCAAAAATGTGAAAAATGCCTTGTTTATTACATGTCTTGGCTTGGTACCTACAAAACAAAAGCCTACAAAGAAACAAAGCAATATTTTTGGTATTTGGGTTAGTACAGTATGCATACAAGATAAACAATCATTGGTGATTGATGGTCCCTCTTATTGATGAGGTGAGTGCAACACCACAAACAAAACTTCCAAGTGAAGCTCTTGATTAATGATTGGGATATGAATGATATAGGATCTTAGGGTAAAAAATTGGGGTATGACAGATATTAATGATAGTGTGAGTGATTTTATTTTATGCATTTTATTATTCTTCTCCTTCTTTTTTTTTTCTTTTGATCGATGAAAGTCTTAATACCTTGAGAATTCTTATGGATTCTTGGTAAAGACTAGATCGCTACCTATTTTCTTTTCGTGCGGTATTGCTTTCGGAGAGTGATCTATATATATCACTTCTTTTGCATGCATTAGCACATAAAGTTTTAACCGGCCTCGTTGTAGGGTGATTTCTACATAAATCACTTGGCGATCTGCTTAACATAGCGCAATATTTCGTGTCCCGGATAAAAAAGATCAAACATGGAAGAGAATTGTATGCGGTTAATTTAAGACTTATGGAAGTTTATCGTGTAGTCGCTATGATTTTATCAAGCTTCTGATAAATTTCCATTGAATTTAAATCCGAGAACATCCTTCACTCACCATCGATCTTTATTACTAACTTTGATAACATACTTGACAAGTTTCAAGATGGTTATCTTTAACATCTAACAATTGACTTTACTTTCCGCACTTTATTATATATTGCTCTTTATTTCTCGCTTTATGCTTTATTTTATCATTTCATCATGTTTATGTTTCCGCTATTTTCTCTTTGTCCATTTGGACGTTTACATTCCGCTATTTTCTCTTTGTCCATTTGGACGTTTTGTTTATGTTTCCGCCATTTTCCTTTTGTCCACTTGGACCATACTCTATTTTTGTGCTAAAACTCTAATAAATAACAAAAATCTAAAAAACACTTAAGGCCCTATGGACTATTGATTACTATCCCGAGCATTTTGGAGACTTGGACTTTTGGACTTAGTACCTCTGGACCCTGTTATGATGTTATTATTCTGCTGTTATTCTGTCTGTCTGGCATTGGATTGTTGTTTGTTTGTGTGTGCAGGTATTTCCTTGAAAGCCCTTGATGGTTAATTCCAAGGCATCGTGATAAGGATTTTACCCGAAAACAACCGTTACTCTGCCTGATTTTTGTCAGAATTTTAATGTGCTTAATGCAAAGTGGTGCTAAAGATAATAAGTTCATCTGGATCCCCCAAGTGATAATGTGTTGGTTTAGTATTGATATTCCAAAGGATGGGAAATCTACCTTGACTCATAATGTCTAGTGCTGGCTTCTTATTTCGGTTAGATCGTTCTTTCTGTAGCTTTTATTTTACGCATTAGGATAGCCTCTTCATCTCATCCCCTTCTTAGATTTTAAAAATCTTCTACCTTTTTATAAAATCTTCTTATGTTTGCAAAATCTCTTTTAAAAACTTTTTCTTTAAAAATTATCTTTTGCCCTTAGTGGCTTTTCTTCAAAAGCTTAGACACGATTAATTGTTGTAGTGAGTGGTGATACCCCACGATTTTGAAATTGATTGATATGATAAGATCTTTTCCGCGTGAGAGAGCTAGTGGCATACTCATTGATTTTTATCCGAGTTGGAGCCCTTCTTACATTTGCGATGCAAAGAACTCATTTGTTCTCATGCTCAAGATCAACGGCTGAGTATTTCTCTCTGACGATGATAAAGTGTTTATTCGGTTTTTAAAATGTTTTCCCTTTTAAGCGGAACTACATTAGTTCTGACTTCTCCATTGTACCAAGGAGGTATGTAGGCACAAGGCTTAATGCTTTGCCGATCTTATTTTAAAAATAAAACAAACCCTTTTTTAGCACACACGACACAGATTTTCAAAAAGGTTCTCGTGGAGTACCACAGATATGAGGGGTGCTTAAAACCTTCCCCTTGTATAATCAACACCCGTACCTAAGATCTCTTCTTTTGTTTTAAAAAACAAACTTTGGCTTTTATTTCGTTCTTTTCCCATTTCCTTTGGAAACAATAAAGCCATGTGACGACTTTCACTGAAATATTGAGTCGAGTCAATCCTATGGCTTCGTTATCGGATTTTCCCCGCTACACTCGTGTGTGTGATATTCTTGTTTGCTTTCGCTTTTTGCCCCATAGGTTTTAAACTTAGTTTAGTCTTGTACCCTTTGTATGATAAGATAGATAGCAAGCTTTCCCCCCTTAGCTTAGGTTTTCCTCATGCATTCTTTAAAACACAAACCACACTCTTTGATTTTCTTTTCTTAAAAGCTTGTTATTTCCGCTCCATTCCTAAGCGTAAGTCTCCAAAGGTCGAGCAGTGGAGTGTGAATTTAACTCGTTCACCTAAAAAACACAAAACAAACAGAAACAAGTTAGCCAAGCTACGGTACTTCTGATTCCTCAAAAAGGATATGTAGGCAGCGCGGTAGGGCCCGTGCGAGTATAACTCTTTATTTTACCTACATTTTGCATGCATTTTAGTTCAGATTAGGTCATGTTACACACCTATAGTTTTAGACGCGAACGTGGATACCATCGAGTACGATGGGCGCGAGGGGTGCTAACACCTTCCCCTCGCGTAACCAACTCCCTTACACTCTTCTATGGTCGTGAGACTGCTGTTTTGTTTCGTGGTTTGCTGGCATTCCCTTCCTTTTCAGAATAAATATGTTAGTGACGACTCTGTTGATTTTCGCGGTAGCGACACCACACATGAAACATGTCACAGAATATTTACCATAATCAATAGAACGATGACCTTCAACACCACATTTGAAGCACTTAAGTGGAGTAGAAGTTCCTCCCCCACTTGGCTTGTTGCCAAAACCAGATTGTTTCCTCTTGTCATCATACGGTTTCCAACGAAATTGACCTTTCTTCTCATTCATAGCCTTGTAGTTAAAAGCCCTCTCCCTACTATCCTCATCATAAATCCGACTCTTGTTAACCAACTCCGCAAAACAAGTAATCTGTTGGTAACCAATCACCTTCTTAATATCATGCCTCAAACTGTTCATAAACTTCAAACACTCCGACCTCTCCGCATTCATAGTATTGTAGTGAGAACAATACTTGATAAGCTCTTGAAATCTAGCAGCATACTCTGCCACGGTACAATTCCCTTGCTTCAATTCAAGGAACTCCACCTCTTTCTTTCCACAACAATCTTCCGGAAAATAGTTTTCCAGAAATGCATCGCGGAAAAGATCCCAAGTGATCTGAATACCCTCATCTTCAAATATCTGAGCATTATTACCCCACCAATCCTCGGCTTCCTTCTTGAGCATGTGAGTACCAAACTGCACTCTCTGAGTGTCGGTGCAATTCATAACCCGAAAGATCTTCTCAATCGCCTTCAACCAAGCTTGAGCCTTATCTGATTCATGCTCTCCCTCAAAGGTAGGAGGATTGTTCCTCTAAAACTTCCCCAAAGCACGATACTCATCATCATCACCATTCCGATTACCGGCATTAGCTTGAGGAATCTGACCAAGAGATCCAGCCAACATCCTCGATGCATCAGCAATGGCATCATCGTTTCTTCCAGCAACCATCGTCCTACGACAACCAACAACCAAAACAGATAAAACAATATCGATCGTGTCAGATACACAAATTGAATACAACGGGAATAAAGACATTAATGAATCTGACCAACTGGTCGACCATGCTCTGATACCACTAATGTAACACCTCTTTTCTAACCCCAAATTATAACATACAAATCACATAGTAAGCATGCATAAAGGAAAAAGGGCGCTACATGTTGATTTCCAAAAATGAAAAACCCAAAATAACATACATACAACATTCATAATATGCAAAGATCATATTGTAACACAAATTGAAAATCTCATGTTTTCATACATTATGCATAAACGCTTGCAGAAAACAATTGAATTGTTATTAAAAGTTTCAATGAATATATCCCATACTATATTCACCTACCAAATTCGGATTAACATCTCCAAACGTGCTATTTTGAAATTCACAATCTAGGCAACATAGCCTTAAAAAAACATATCCAAGATATCAAACAAATACATATGAATATCCAACAAAACATAGGAAATAGCAATATCCAAACATAAGCATAAGTCTAAAGGAATCGCCCCCCCCCCCCCCCCAAGTGTTACATGACCAGAGCATATGACTCGCTACCTAATTAAATAACAAGACTCGGAGCTCTTTGGCTAAGCCACAAACAAGCAACTATTCGTCTGAACCTGAACGTTACAAACAAAGGGAAACATTCAAACATAAGGGTGATAATTCAAACTATTATAGAAAACATAATAACGGGAAATGCAAAACATAAAAAAGCATACATTTCACAATTCGTCACTCTTCTCAAAATAGACAATTCATATACCATATATCAATCATTGTGCAAAGCAATCTCATAGATACAAAAACAATCACATAGGACACAATGTGACTCGAATGTATAAATGTGACTCAATGCATGTGGTACCATGTGAACCCAAAGTTTCACCGCTTTTCGATTCAATATCTAGAATCCAAGCCACACTTCCGATTCGGACAAGATCAAAGCCAATACGCCTATCTTCAATTAAGGATCACATCTTCTACGCTTCCACCATAAAGCCAACCATGCTTTGAATGTATGTACAAATACCAATATTATATGCAATTAATATTATCTCATCAATCTTAACTTACTGCATACCATAATAATCAAACTCTATGAATTATCTGCCAATTGTACACAACATTCACAACACAATTAACAATTACAACAAAGTACTACTACGATTATATATCCAATCACAATTATTATGAATATATTACAACACATCACACCAACAATTGTTATTCGCCACATACCAAAACATAAGGCACACAAGACAATTACATGTTATTTCACATAACAACATCATAATTAATCAATCAAGTGCTAATCAATCCTATACTATCATATAGAACATCACAATAGCTTTCTAACGTTTCGAACGGCGCATAAAAAGGAGTTACGGATCAAAGATACTACATTTCAAAGTTTGGAAAAAGTTCCATACAGTAGGGTCCGCTTAGCGACCATCAAGCAGGCTTAATGAACTAAAAATTCAATAACCCATCTTAAAACGCGCTTCTACAAACTAAATCCAGAAGATAAACAAAATCTGAGCTCAGCTTAACGGGCTAGGTCAGCTTATCGAGCTCACTTAATTTTTCAAAAAACAAACAGCATCCGCTTAGCGGGCCAGGGCCGCTTAGCGGAACTGCAATTTTGCAAAAAAAAACAGCAAACACAGAACTGTAAAAATCACATCCCACTACTTAAAATCATTTTCGGTCACGAATAAACAGAAAATACGACTAGTATTCATTATTATTCAACATCCCTAACTTTTCTATGTTTTCATGAAATTGGAAGATGAAGAGAATACATACACAAACACATTACCCGATCATATAATCTATAGCAATTTGGATTCTAACTCTTACCTCTAGTTCAAATCCACCCTCTTGATGAAAATCTACAAATCCCCTCTTTGTTCTTCTCTTGCCTCTTTCTCTCCTTTCTATCTTTTCTCTTTTTCTAAATCTAAGTTATCTCACAAATTTCTCTATTAGCTCTTAAATGTTATTGAGCTTAACTCATCCAACTATCATTTCTAACTCAATTAATCCCATTATCTAATTTACTATATTTCTATAATTTACTAAATTAGCTCAATTAACACATTAGCACATAATTAAATAATTACCACTCAAACAATAATTAAATAAAACAAACAACTACCAAAACATCAAATAATCATAATTAAATAAATATCTAATAAAAAAAAGGATGTTACACATGTAACCGTCACGGCGGACTAGGGTTAACGATTCCGACCTCAAAATGCCTGTTGAGCTAGGGTGAAGTTGATTGACTAGGAGAGCGGTCTTCCGATTTGAGAGTCTTCAAGATTAATTCGAGTTCTCTATCTATCATGCTCTCTGCCTACTCTTCTATTTTTATGTCGCCTTGCCTGATCGGCCTAAATATTCCGAATATGTAAATTTACCTTGATGAACCCTCCGTTCCTTTTTAAGTGTCATTTAGAAGAAAATTTTTTGTTTCCATTTAAGTGTCGTTTTATGGTTTAATGTTATAATTTGTCAATTATAACCTTACTTTCTCAATAACTCCATTCACATTTTCCAAAAACTTAACTATTTTTTCAATTAGTTATTGGAAAAAGAGATACTATATGATTGAATTTATTTGGAAAGAGAAAGAATGAATGTATAATAGGAAAAATAACTCTCAGAATTCACTATCTTGGTTGAAGAGCTTTTTGCAAGTACAACACTTTAAAAGAAACTGATGGAGTATGTGTTAATATGAATTGATTTTTGTATTCAAATTATGTTCAAGTGATGCCTTGGTGTGTTGTATTCTATAATTTCGTGCAAGTAGCATTTCTTGAGGTTGGATTAAGATTATATGTGTTTACTACTACTACAAAAAAAATTAATTCACATGGTGCGATCGATTTCCACACCTTTAAAAGCTATGAAAAATTAGGTAGAATAACACTGCAATCGATTGCCCTCCTCCCCTCCTTCAACAGTTGTGAAAAATTAGGTAGAACATCAATGCAATCGATTGAAACCCCTTAAAATCTATCAAAACTTAACCAAAACAGCAATGTAATCGATTACACCAAATGTATAATCAATTACATATCTAGGAGTTACCAAAAAAATTTATTTCTTGAGTTTCGAAATTCAATTGAGGTGCAGTTAGATGAGTTGAAAGCTAATTCAAAGACCTATCTTGTGGTAAAGTTTCATAATGCCTATATGTGTGAGTAATACTTTGGATAATAATTGATTGTGAGTAAAACCTTAGGACATGGGTCCAACATTGGTAAAATCATTGTGAAGGCCCAATGTGGAAATTGAGTTGAGAGTTTGATAAAACAATATTGAAGCCCTAATGTGAAAATCAAAGTGAATGCATGATAAAACCTTATGAAAGACCCTAACAGGGTATTAAAGAGAAATATGTTCAAAAGAGGAAGGAGGTTAGAAAGGAATTCTTGTATGTTAGATCATCATCCATCATACTTGAATGTTAGATCATCATCCATCATCATCCATCATACTTGAATGTTAGATCATCATCCATGGTTGAATCTATGTGAAGAATATCCTCATATTGAGATTGGGGAGTTGTGTGTACTTTTATTGAGGATGGTATAGAAGACCAAACCATTAGTTTTCTTTGTGTTTATCTATGTTGAACTGTTAAGTCAGGTAGTATGTTTTGGTTTGTAATAAAGCTCTAAGATTGTGACATCGGGGTAGTGATTCACTTTTAAATTTCCATGTTTAATTCAATGTTTCAACAAGTACTCATATATGAGATGTATGATGTTATTTGGATTTAATGTGATGCCATATTTATCATATTACATAAATATTTTGCAAATTAACCATGCTTTATAAAAAATAAAAAATCAAATAAACTAAGAATTTGGGTTTTAGGGTGTCACACGAACTGTGAAGATCATAAAGCTGGCTTTGGATTCGCATGTGAACTCTCCTTCTCGATGTTGTCATTCCAAGTATGCCTAAATAGAGTGCCTTATTAAGTTGGAGGCTTAGGAAACTCCTAATCTGGATGGAACTCCCAAAAAGGAGATGTCTTCCTCAGCCATTTCAAGAGGGAAGGTGTCGTCGCTACGGGTAAAGGACTTTGACGTCTAGAGATACAAGCAGGCTCACCTAGATTTCCCTACCAACTTTACCAACGATCACCAAATAGAAACTTATCATAGGCCTAGACATATGAAAAAATTATTATAGACTCATATGTTGAAGGGGGTCTTGTTGGAGCATGTGATGTTTAATTCCTATCTCTAGCCGAACAAGTTAATTGTTGATCTTAAGATGAATCTAAACATTCTTAAGAGAATTTAACTTTCAATGCAATGCATCAATTGTTGTAGAAAAATCCCTTTTCTTCAACATTATCCTTCCATGAAGGAAATTTTTTAATTTTCCAGGACCATTAACTTGTTAATCTTTCATAATTTTTATGACTACTCCACCCCCCCTTTAAAACAAGAAGTTTGCAGTTGGATTAGAGTTATGATGCAAGTGTTATTCAAAATATACTTGAAAGTCTTCAAAATCGGATCAAAAGTCTTGACAGAAATCAAACTAGGAATATTTTGTTGAGTTTGGAAGCAAGACCACACGAGATTGCAAGTTACACCTCCCATTATCGCAAGATCTCGCGTTGCAATATGAGCATTTTGATTTGTAAAGAATTTGAGGATGAGAAATCCCAAAAAAAACTAGTGTAGTGCGAACACAATATCTCTCTGTTCAGACATCTTTTATGATCTTATCGATGAAAATGTAGCAATATGGCTCAAAAGCCTTTTATCTAAATATTAGTTTAATTCAATGATTCAAAATCCAAAATCTCTAATTTTCAAAACTAATTAAAAAATAAATAAATAACAAAGACAAAGTTTCTCACATCTAGAGACATAAAACCCAAGAATTTCTTCCCTCTAATCTATCTACCTCCTTGCTTTTAGTACAAAAGTTGATAGACAAAGTATTATTATGACACCAAATTCTACCCCTTTATTCTTAATAATTCAAAGGTTAAGATATATTTCGTTAAAAAACTTATGTGTTAGTTATAAGGGAATGTATCTTAACCTTTAGATTAATAATAATAAACGGATAAGATTTGATGTCAAATTAATAATTTGACACCGGTGTCAAATGATCGCTTCTCATATATATATATATATATATATATATATATATATATATATATATATATATATATATATATATATATGGGATAGGATCAAATGACACCAAGGTGTCAAAGTTTAATTTGACACCAAATCTCAACCGTTAAAAGAATTGATCTAACGGTGTAAGTCATTGTAAATCTGCCATTAATTTTTATATGTCAGCTAAGTGTATCCGAGAGTTGTTGGTGGGTTTTCATTGGCTTGACGTGTCTATTTTGCAAGTTTGGTGCACGTAAGTACATTTTCTTTTTTTAATACTTTCAATATCTATTAATAGGATATATATATATATATATATATATATATATATATATATGGATATATATATATATATATATATATATATATATATATATATATATATATATATATATATATATATATATATATATATATCATCACTTTGAATCTAATGTTTATTTTAAAATCATTTAGGTATATTCTTCGTTTATGTATTGATAATTCATCATCAGAAGTGTATGGATTTATGAACCCTGCTATGTGTATACATTATGATGATGTGCCGAGTTCTGCAACAAAGGTTAGAAATTACATACAAGATAAGTTAATGAAGGAAGACAGCGTTTGCCACCTCCTACCACTTATTCATGGGTAAGTTTTTATGAAATTCTGTTTCCTATTTTTTAATTTTGATATATAACATAGATATTTTATGTGACTTTTGTATTTCCATACACATGTACAGACAACATTGGCAATTAATAGTCATGTGTCCAGGAGACAATATTGTGGTCGTCTTTTGTTCACTTCATCGGGGTATTGATAAAGCCACGAAGAAAATTGTTTCGATGTAAGTTTATCTTTCAAAGAAACTTTATCTTTTATATTGATATTGATAAGTAATTTCATATTTTATGTGGCTTTAAATAGTTTTTTTTTTTTGAATTAGTGCTTTTGAGGTTCATCATTTTGCAAGTTATGGCAATAGAAAAAAAGGCTACATGGCATAGGCCCAATGTAAGTGTGATGTAAATTATAATTCTATATTTAATTTTATGATAATTATTCAATAATTATATTTTTCATTTGTAGACAAGGAAACAACATAACTCTAATGATTGTGGATACTATGTGATAAAAAATATGTTGGACATTGTCTCTGCAAATATAACTGGATCTTGGATGCAGGTAATAAAATAACTTTAATTTGTTGTTTACTTTACGTTTTGCAACTTAATGAGAATTTTCAAAGAATAACTCTATATTGTACATTTACGTATTGTAGGTATTTGATGATCCTACAGAATTAACACAAGAAGATTTGTATGATTTGCGACTCCGTTGGGCAAAATGTTTCTTTGAGTTATATAAAGAATAACTTTATGTTTAGTGTTGTTATTTTGTAGTAGAAAATGTGTGTAAACCTTTCTTATCATTTTGTACACTTATGTATCCTAAATTAATACTTTTGTATATCTATTACATCGGGTAAAATGCACACCCGATGTAAAATATGGTGCATAAAAAATGGCATGATTTGTCACATCAGGCCTTTCTAAAAACCGATGTAAAAGGTCGTCTATTACATCGGGCAAAATGAATACCCGATGTAAAATATGGCGCATATTTTTTTTATAAAAAAATTGCATTATCTTTCACATCTGACATCTGAATTCAACCGATGTGGTATGTTAATTTTTCACATCGGGCCTTGGCCCGATGTAAAATGTCTCAGACTTATTACATCACCTGGCTTTACATCGGGTCCAGACCCTATGTAAAAAGTAGTTTTTGCCCGATGCAAAAAGTATTGATCTTACCGAGAAAATCAGATGGCCAGCAACAAAGAAGGCTTGAAATCCGGAGCGGTTGAGAGGGAAAAAAATGGTTGTACCTGCAAGGCACTCCGATGCCAAAATAAGTATGTGATCAACAGGTACAACAAAGTGAGAGGATTTAGGGGTAAGAATAGGATTACCTTGCCCTCTGAGGTTAGAGGACTATTTATAGGGTTGTCCCAAGCGAAATTGGCTCCATTTTGCAAGGCGTGAATCTAGACGACGCATGAGCCGTCTGCTACCGGGCACGAGGTTGTCTCGTGCTCGGTTGTGTCTGGCGTTGGCCCGGAGCGGACCGGGGGGGATGTCGTGCGCGTGTCCAGAGTGCCTTTGGGCCGAAGGCTGGATTGACCAAATAGGAGTGATTGGGCCGGTCCAGAACAGGAGCCCCCTAAGTCATTGCTTCTGCTCGTGGGAGTGACGACTTAGAGAGTGTTGGTCAGAGGAGACCTTCCGGGGACGCGAGCCTGGAGTTTCTGAGGGAGATCGGTCCTGAGGTTCCGGGGAGAAGAAGGTTCCGGCCGGGAGTTAGGAAGCGCAAGGTTGGCTACCCTACAATGTCGCTTCAGAGTTGTCAGTTGGGGGACGTGTCATATTTAATGCAAAATGATGGCTACCCTACTCGTAGGCTGCTAGGGATAATGATGGCCATACCATTTCTCAGAGCTCGCGTGTGGCGCACGTGATGTTCTCAATTGCTTATAAATATCAGGGGTTGTCATTTTCCCCAAACTTTTCAAATTTATCTTCTTCGCTTTCTTCTCTTCGCCGCCGATCGTGAGCTCCGCCGCAACGTTCCTTCTTCAACCTTCGTTCCTTTCTTCAGAATCCTACTGGTAAGTTTGTATTTCCTTTCATTTTTAATTTTTCATGCTTTGATTGTTCTAGAAATCGTTTGCATGCGGTTAGGGTAGGTTTTTAGGAATGGTTTTGAGAAAGGTTTGGGAGTTTGTTGGTGGTAGACGACGGAGGTAGCTAGCTTCTCCGTCGCTGACGGTTGCATGCTGACTGAGTCGTTCGTTTTGAGCCACCTTCTGGTTCGTTGATTGTCGTTTGGAGTTTTGATCACGCGTTAGTGCGTTCTTAGCGTTTTTCCTGAAAAATGGATCATCGTGACGTAGTATGGGTTTTTGTCCTTCCCTTTGGCGCAAGTCTTATTCTGCTCGACGATTGTTTCCCTGGGGAAGGGCAAGGTCGGGGGGCCATTCAGTCCCCGGACTGTTTGTGTGCCCTTTCACTTTGAACAGTGGTGGAAGGGTGGATTTGATTGAACTGTCGAATTCACTATTCTCCCTTGTTTTTCAGGTGAACATGGCCGAAGCAGGGCGTCCGTCAACGTCGGGCTCGTCGTCCTCGACTCCCCCGGCTCAGCAGGAGGTGCCTCTATCGGCTTGGGTGCTTCAAGAGGCACTCGACATCGAAAGTCACTTTGTGAAGGATGGTTCGGATATCTTCTTGGAGATCGGGGGTCACGTGGATCCTGCCGGGGACGCGTCCCGGAACGGGTGGTCGGTTCTTATCCCTGCTGAGGAGGACCGCATCTGTGATGTGTACGCCCCTGACATGATCCCAATGTATGAGGTGGTCTTTCGGGAGATGGGGTTCCGCGTGCCCTTTTGCGAGTTTCAGATGGCTGTTTTCAACCACCTGGAGGTGGCCCCCGAGCAGCTTCATCCTAATGCGTTCGCTTTTATCCGGGCGTTCGAGCAGACCTGTTCCCACTTGAAAATAGCGGCGACGATCCCCTTGTTCTTTTTCATATTCTGCGTGCAGCGGACGGTAAGGGATGGTTGTTTCGGATGGGTTTCCCTGAAGCAATCTAGGAAGATTTTAAGTCTTATTCGGATTCTCTGAAAAACTTCAAGCCGCGTTTCTTTCTCATCCGTCCCAGTCTCGGGAGGCCCGCGATACCGTTTTTTCTCGAGTGCCGACCTTAGATATTCATCGTCGTCTGGTGCTCAATGATATTGGAAAGCCTGTTACCGCTCGCAGGAAAAAGTTCAGGTTTTTCTGGTCCCGGGACCATTTTGAGTACGGGACCGACCAGTATATTACTAAGATTTCAGATTTGGACGAGGATGCTCGGGCGGATTACGCCATCCTCCAGAAGTTCGTGCAGGGCCTTCCCTCAGTTGCGAAGTTGGATCGGTTGGGGAAGCCTGTTGTTGATGAAAACGGGGTGATTGTCAGAGAACCGGGCGTAATCAGTATAAAGGAACTTCTGGCCAGTGGGACCGATGAGGGTGCAGCAGCCTATTTGGGTATTTGCTCTCTCCTTTGTTCCGTGTCTGATATATTCTTATTTTTGTTATTTGTTGTTATATATTTTACGGTGGTGACGGGATGACTCTTGTGTGTTCCGTGTTTTTCTTTTTCTTTTCAGAGTCGATGGATCGGGCACGCCATGAGAGGATGCTCAAATAGGCAGGCAAGGCTAAGGCGGCCGTTACGAAGAGTGCCGGCCCTCGGCTAGCTGTTGTGCAGAGGTCCCAGACTACTGGTTCGGGAACTTCCTCTTCCTCCCTGGCTGCTGTTGGTTCACCGCTGCGGGCTTCTGACCAGGGCGAATCCCTGAGGCCGGTCACGATTCTTCCTTCTCCTCTCCGTCAGCAGCCGGATCCAGATGCGCTAGTTCGTCACAAGCGGCAGAGGGTCGAGGCCGTGGATCTAACCCGAGAAGAAGTTGGTGATATCTTCACTTTGCCTTCATGTTTCCTCCAGCCTCGGTTCTTTGAAGGAGGGCCCTCTTTGACTATTCCTCGGGTAGAGGCTCTCCATATTGAGGGTTCGGAGCCGTCTGTTCGTCAAAGGTTCCTGGTGCAGGATGCTTCAGTTGTGGTCAGGGTTCTCGAGCTTGCTACTTTGTATGCTCGGTCGGCGCCTTTGTCCGTGGAGACGGCGAGAATGCTCGAGGAGGATGCCAAGGTTAAGGCGTCTGCTCTGGAAGAGCGAGACCGGGAGATGAAGGAGCAGGGTGAGGAACTGGTCGCCGTGAAGGCTCGGTTGAGTGCTAAAGAGGATGCTCTGGCGGATGTGCAGGGCCAGTATACTTTGCTCTACCGGACTTTGTACGGGGTGATGTTGTCTTCTTCGGTGAAGGAGAATTCTCTTCACCGATCTCAGGCTCCTGCTGAGGATGAGACGGAGGAGGAGAAACCCCTCTTGACCCGGGCAGATTTGATCCAATACATAAGAGTCCTGGGGGGTGATTGTGTTGTTGCTGCCGAGGACACCTACAATTCCACTGTGGCCCAGCTTAAGTTGAAGAACCCTGGGTTGGAATTGGTGACCGAGGGCACCGGGCCGTACCATCGCGTGGAGGGCGACCAGATTATCTCTCCGAACTTCGGGGACGAGCCAGCGACTCAGGAGACCGGGGAAGTTCAGATGGAAGAAGGTGTTTGAAGATTTTCTGTGTTTAAGTTTTTGGCCTGCGTACCATTGTTTTTTTGTTGTTATGTTCCGGGGGGTATGCCCCCCGTTTTTAATTTGTAATGATATTACTGGCTCGGCCGCTAGGCCCGTAGTCGGGCACACTTATCGGGCAATATTTCAGTTTTAATTTGCAAGTGCTTTATTTTTAACGCCTTTGTTTATTGTGCCCGTTTCTTTGAAGTCTGTGTGCATGCGTTTAGACTCCTTGGGAGGCGTGTCGCTGGTGTCGCGGGGAAAAATCGTTGTCTTTTTCGGGATGAGACACCTGATGCCTTCTTTGGGCTCGGGTGCTCAAAAAATGATTTTTCTTTTGTACGGACCAAACTTTTTATTGTTTCCAAAAGAGGAAAAGGAAAAAAGTTGCAATAACCTTAAAAGTGGGGGAGAGATCTTGGGTAAGAGGGTTGGTTATACGAAGGGAAGGTATTAGCACCCAACGTATCTATAGTACTCTATAGGTTTCTTTGTTTTGTTTATTCCATTCTTGTTATGGTGGAGGTTCTTGTGAAATAGGTGGGACCTAAGGTGTTTGTTTGATTATGCTCGCAAAGATCATCGCGATCCTCTGCATACATATCCCTTAGAGGGAATCAGAGCATCTGTAGCTCGGGGTCTACGGGTGCTAAGGTTTGAATGGTTTTTTTGTTTTATTTTGCTCGCCAAGGATCGACCTTGTGCCTACGTATTCTCAAAGGGATGTTGAGAAAGTCAGAGCAATCGTAGTTCCAACTTATGCTAGTGGAAGCAAAGGAAAAGAGACAAATGTCATCTAAATGTTCGATGTATCTAATCTATATCATCACATACATCTGTTTGATTTCGTTTGAAAATCTTTTCATTATAAGCCCGGGGCCATGCCACTTAGGGTGCTTAGAATGATAAAGATGTTTTTGTTGTTTAACCAGCCTTGTGGCAAAAGTTTCAATGAAGTCAGCCTTGTGACAAAAACTTTGATTAATCAGCCAGCCTTGTGGCAAAAGTTTCAATGAAGTCAGCCTTGTGACAAAAACTTTGATTAATCAGCCAGTATGGTGGCAAAACGGTTTGATTGATTAGCCAGCCTTGTGGCAAAAAGTTTGATTGATTAGCCAGCCTTGTGGCAAAAAAGTTTGATTGATTAATTGTTTGTGATGATATAGAAGAGATACTCCTATCATAGAGATGATAAATGTCTAATCTCCTAGGGTTTTTTGATTTGGATATTGGGGATGCTTATAAGAAGCCCGTGGGTCCTTGTACGAAGCCCAAGAGGAGGCTATCCGAGGGTCCTTGCATTGTAAGCCCAAGAGGAGGCTATGGGAGGGACAATCCAGGGTCCTTGCATTGTAAGCCCAAGAGGAGGCTATGGGAGGGTCACTCGTTTGTACAAAGCCCAAGGGGAGGCATGGTATAGTTGGTCTGAGCTCTTAGAGCGATTTCACCGGGAAACCATACTCTATGTCCTAACCTAAACTAGTGGAGATTCTTTGCACGAAGCCCAATAGGAGGCTATGGGGAACCTAGTGTTGTACTAAGTTGAACAAGCACACATATCACATATATGAACAAACATGAACAAATATTAACAAACATGAACAGGTATGAACAATTATATATATGACAAAGTGTGTGTATATAATGGAGTTTATGAAGGAAATATACCTGTAAGCATGATCCATTTGTATACACAGGGGCTCGGGACTCACACTCGGGGAGAGGTCCACTTGAGTTTATTCAAAGCTATGTAAACAGGTTTTTACAAGGGCTTGGGACTTATACATACATGGAGGCCCATGGTATATTTTTGGGAAGATTTAAAGAAAAACCTTCATTTTTGATTTGTTATTCAAAGTTAAATATCAAGTTGATCGAGATATGTACAAAACGGTGTGTGTACAATGAAATACCTAATTTCATGTACAGGAATGGGTATGTACAAAAGGGGCTTGGGACTTATACCTACGTGGAGGCCCGTGTTTTATTTACAAAACATGGTTGACTGTTTTATTTACAGACGCGAAGTTTCGCTTTTGAAAAACTGTTTGAAAGTTGTTTGAAAAGTTTATTTGTTTTTAAAAAAAATTTTCTGTACAAAGAAAAACTGTAAAAGGAAAAAAGAGTGGGTCTTATACTCTCTAATATTCGAGAGGCCCCCACATCGTTTTGAAAATCAATTGATCAATTAAAATTTAATCAATAGTTCAAAAGGAAATGGTTTATCGTTTTTGAAAAGAATCGCGATCGCTCGTTTTTAAAACGATTTGAATTTGAAAGAAATCAACTTAATTAAGTTTAAAACAAGTTTTAATGCTTAATTAAGATCTAAGTGATTAGGGTTTGATCACAAAAATATTTACAAGTGATTAGGTTTGAAAAAATCAAATAAAACAATATTTAAAGTATTTGAAAATACCTAAAAACATGTCATTTTAAAACTAATTAAAAACACATTAAATAAATATTTTTTTGTGATTTTTTTTGATATTGTCAAAATATGTATATTAAATAAGAAGTGTGTAAAAAATGAAGGGAAAATAAATTAATTTGAATGGTTAAATTAAATGATGAAGTTGTGAAGAAATTGAAGGAAAAAAAGTGATAAAAAATTGGTTTTGGTCCCTAAGGGTGTTGAACCCACGACCTGGAGGTTGTTTCTCAAAACAAAAGCCAACTGAGCCACGCTTGTGGCTTGTAACATACACGCGTCCATTTAGTTATATTAACAAACAAGAATTTGAAATTTCTGAACCAAAAAACGCGCCAAGAACACCAACCCCATTTGAATTTGAAAATCTTCAAAACTGAACCAAATTGATCAAGTGAAGGGTGTATCTTACTCGTTTTTTCATAAGGAACATGATGGTACCATTTAATTCCATTTATTTTCACTCTAGGGTGATCAATTTTCTGATGAACACGAAGAAC
The DNA here is from genome assembly GCF_029867415.1 of Vicia villosa. NCBI lineage: Eukaryota > Viridiplantae > Streptophyta > Magnoliopsida > Fabales > Fabaceae > Vicia > Vicia villosa. The sequence continues at coordinate 9,154 of NW_026706216.1, read as the reverse complement.
CCTAATTCTATAATTCACTCTGAAATTGTGTATAGTTGATGAATTATGAAATTGATTGAGGGCTATTGATCAGTGATAGTGCAGAAACAAGATGGTAAACCAGTTTTTCATTTATGATGCATGTATGTATGAGTTTGAAGTTGATAGGCACTTACCTCAAAAATGCCAAAGCTGGAGATCGAATTTTGCAGTAGAGGAGTTCCAGTTGTTATTTCTTGATCTGAACAGCATCAATGGACCTTATGGAACATGTTTGAATGCTTGGAACAGTTTGAATTCACTTGAGCAAGGCCATGGAACCTGAACTGCAGTTGCTTGGAGTGAGAATCGAATCTGATGATTATGAGGTTACAGATCATATGTGAGTGCTTGGATAGTTCATATGTGATGTATGGATGATGTTAGAAGTGGTAGTTTGGACAGAATTGAGCCTGAACAAAAATTGGCATGATAAGTCTCATGTTATGCATATTTGGAGGTGAGATGATGATTTTGAGTTTTCAGGTGTTTTGGGGTGTATGAGTGATTCAGACACATCATATATGACATTTAGAAGTTGTGGGAAGCATCACTTTGTTCAGAACTTGCAAGGTTTGGAGGTTGAGTTTTCTACCTCACTTTGAAACACATGACTTGTAATTCAAGAAAGAAGAGAGAAAACCTATAATTGTGAGGTTTTGGTGTGATTTGAAGAGTGTTTTGAACCTCTATTTATAGGCCATGAGTTCTGAATGCAGAGCCTTTGCAAGTTGCCCAAAGTTTGATGACTTGGCTTAAGAGATAAACTAGCATCTTTTACATTTAATGCAAAATGGTTAAAGTGACCAAACCATGGTTAAAACTCAAGCTTCTTATCTCTTTCCATTCTGATCTCAAATCAGAAAATATCTCCTAATCATTGCATTGATGCATCATTGTTTGCATTATAAACCATATAGTATTGAAACTTAGTGAAAAATGGCTTGAAATTTCAAGTGAAAAGTTCACTAATGTCAAAATTCAAAACCATAGCTACACTTCAAATTTCTTCATGCTCTTGGACATTTTGGAAAGCTCATATGACACACTTCAAAACCCTAGTTGAAAGTTTCTTCAAGACCTTTAAGGAAATGGGTGAAAAAGATCCATGAACTTTGAAGAAAATGAGATTTCAAGTGAAATTTTCAAAAGATACCAACTTTGAAGCACCATATCTCTTAAATGGTTGATCTTATGGAAAAAATTTATATGTGTCAAAGTTGTTTATTGGATCAAAATCTACAACTTTCATGTTGGAAGTTTTTTTCAGTTTGTAGGTGAAATTTTGAGAAATTCCCTTCCAAAGTTTGGAAAAAACCATGAAAAACACTTAGAAAATTTTCTAAGTATGGAAAGTCAAACTTTGACTTTTTGATTCTTGATTGATTTTCTTGATTTTTCTTGATCAAATGACTTCTCATATCATATATTGATGATTCAAAACTTCAAAAGTCATGGTTGACCAAAATTCCCCAAAAGTCAATGGTGATCTTGTACAGTTGACTTTTTCAGACGAATCGCGTTTCTGGAGATTTCAAATGAAACAAGCTATCCTCATCAAATGAATAGTATGAATGGATTATATTGAAGCATTTGAGGATATTGAATCATGATTTGAGTTGTGGCACCATGTCCTGATTAAAAAGTCAGTGGTATAGTGAATTAGGTCAAAAAACCCTAATTGTCGACCTGATGAAATTGATGCCTGTAGGTCTTGGATTGAGATACAATTTCCATTGTATATTGTCATAGGGATTATTTGAAGATGATTGAAACCTTTGATTGACTCCCTGGGTATTTTTAGGGTTTCCCAAATGTGATCCCTGATTTCAGTCCCTGATAGTTCAAAAACCCTGATCTGAGGATTTGTCTGATCAATCTTTGTATAGGAGATGTCCTGAGCCAATGGATTAGGTCAAAATGATGTACTTGGGGTTTTGAGGTCATGTCCCAAGTCATTAGGTCAAATCCTGAGCAAAAGTCAGGAGTATGCTGTCTTCAGTCAAAACCCTAATTCAGTCGATTCAAAGCTGTTGAGTTTGTTGAAGTGAATCTCTGGGGATCAAATGTTGATTGTTGATGAAGATAGTTCTTTTGAAATGAAGGGAGAACAAAACCCTAATTGATTGTTACTTGTACTGATGAGTGATTTCCTGATTAAACCCTGCTGAGTCACAAGTAACAAACACAAGCTATGCAATTTGTTAGAGATGCAAATGATGCATATGCAAATGATATGAGGTGGTATCTTAGGTCAAAAATTGGGGTATGACAGATGCCCCTATTTAAGTTTCTTCAACCTGAGATATGAAGATTGAAAATCTTTATTTTGATAGGGTGGAAGAGACTTAAATATCAGAAGACGCGAATTTTGGACCTAAGATACCAAAATTGCGAATGATGCAAGGATATCTTTACCGAGGGAATATCAAAACTGACTCCACTGGGGAAAAGAGATTGGGAAGGATGTCTCAATCCGTTTTTAGGAAGAGAGTCCGTTTTCTCGGGAAAGCAAGTGTATGCTTCACCGGGGAATGATAGCTTTGTAAAAAACTTACCAATCGACATTATCGACTATCAGCATGGGGATAGACTTGTTTAGTAATGCGAAGGTGAAAGGTATGAAACTAGATTACCGACTATCAGCATGGTGATAGACTTGACAAGGTAAAAAGAGTTTCAAAGGTTCGGTTAATATTACCGACTATCAGCATTGTGATAGACATGTTAAATAATATAACCAGAACAAAAGGTTACCGACTACCAGCCTTGTGATAGCGGTTTTGAAGACATGATCAATTATCAGCCAAGTGATAAAATGATCTTGGAGACTTTGTTAGGGAAATTACTGGTTATTCAGCCTTGTGAACAGCAATAAGGCCCTGATCGTCAAATGATCTTCATGATCGATTTCCTTGAGAGGAAAAAAGCTTTTGGAAGAGACATAAGCTGCTCAGATGATGAGGCTATTGCTTATTGTCTGTTTTTCACGACTCTGTTTGAGGAATCGGAATTTGAATCTCTGGTAAAGACAGGATTCTATCCAAGAATGAATTGGAAAGAAATAGTCAAACAAGACTTTGTACCCAATGAGGAATGAACTCAACTGGGGATTCTCTCCTTTGTTTTGAGAGGAGAAACTAAAGCAACCTTCTTCCACGAGGAATGATCTCAGTGGGGAACTGGAGAAAGAAAATGTTCTTTTCTGCTTATGGGTGACAACCTACTTGGAGAGATGACGCGCCCACATTTATTTCTTTTTCTTCTCTTTTTCTTTTTTCTCTCTTTTTTTTGGGATAGATATATCCTGAACAAGTGATTTTAGGCAGACATTTGAAAAATGCAATGATGCATAAATGATGCAAATATGTATGAATGATGAATGTCATGAATGTCGCATGCATGCTAACAATACTGACAGACAAAAGAGTATACTGGAGAGGGACCGACGTCGCAATACAACCAGATACTTGGCAAATGTTTTTCAACACGGTGTAGATAACACGGGTGATGAATGGTGTTGCGTGCTTTAAACTTCTCTAGGGAAGATAAGCATCTTTACTGAGATGGAAGAGCTTCTTCACTGGAGATTGGAAATCTTCGTCACTGGGGATAAAAGACCTCCTTCACTGGGGATAAAAGACCTTCTTCACTGGGGATAGAAGAGCTTCTTCCTATGGAGATAGCTGTTGATGTTCCTTCTGTTGTTCACAACTCAAAGGAAAGTTTCGCTTTTATTTTGAAAAAGAAAAGTGAAGTAAATTCATTTAAAACTTATTTTTTCTCTTCCAAAAGCGAATAACCCAATTAAAGCGTCATTTTGCAGGCTGAAAGAAATTAAAGATTGCAAACAAATGGGCACAAGGCTCAAATTTATTTAATAGGATGGTAATCAGCTAAAGGCGTGATTCCATGGAGTATTTACAAAAGTTGGAAATGGTAATTATGCGGAAAAGGCTACATTGAAAGCAATAACCACTATTCCCCCTAACAACTTTGAGTTCCAACTGTGCTTGTCGCTTCAGATTGGCGATGATTTGATTGAAGATCCTTTGATGAAAAGACTCTTCAGGTGACGAAGCACAGACTGATGCAGTTACTTTGTCATAAATCCCTAATTTTTGCCTAGATTGCCCTTTCAGGTTTTCAATCTACCAGGATGAATTTTTTTCTGTTTATTGTCTCTAATTTTTGCCTGGACCGCCCTTTCGGGTTTTCAGTCCACCGAGACGCTCATTTTTGCCTAAGTCGCCCTTTGCGGGTTTTCAACTTACCGAGCTGTTCTTTTGTATTTTTTAGACAAAGTATTTCTTGACTGCATCAGCATTCACAGGATGTGGGAGTTCATCACCATCCATGGTTGCAAGAATCATGGCGCCGCCAGAAAATGTTCTTTTGACAACATACGGGCCTTCGTAATTAGGAGACCATTTGCCCCTAGAATCTGGTTGAAAAGACAGGATCTTTTTAAGCACGAGGTCGCCTTCTCGAAATTCACGAGGTCGAACCTTTTTGTTGAAAGCTTGTTTCATCCTTGCTTGGTATAACTGTCCATGGCATAGAGCAGTCATACGTTTTTCTTCGATTAAGTTCAACTGATCGTATCTGCTTTGACACCATTCAGCCTCTGATAACTTAGTCTCCATGAGGACTCTCATTGATGGGATTTCAACTTCTACGGGGAGCACAGCTTCCATGCCGTATACTAGAGAAAAGGGAGTTGCCCCTGTTGAAGTACGCACTGAAGTACGGTACCCATGTAAAGCAAATGGCAGCATTTCATGCCAGTCTTTGTAAGTGACGACCATTTTCTGGACAATCTTCTTAATGTTCTTGTTAGCAGCTTCGACGGCGCCGTTCATTTTTGGCCTATAAGGAGAAGAGTTATGATGCTCAATCTTGAATTCCTCACACAATTCTTTCATCATTTTGTTGTTCAAGTTTGAACCATTGTCAGTAATGATCTTGCTGGGAATACCATATCGGCAAATGATGTTATTCTTGATAAACCTCACAACCACTTGTCTTGTAACATTGGCGTAAGATGCTGCTTCGACCCACTTAGTGAAGTAATCAATTGCTACCAAGATGAAACGATGACCGTTTGAAGCTTTCGGTTCGATCATTCCAATCATATCGATACCCCACATGGAGAAAGGCCATGGAGATGAGAGAACGTTGAGTAGAGTCGGTGGCACATGGATCTTATCTGCGTAGATCTGGCACTTGTGACATCTCTTCACGTGTTTGTAACAATCAGATTCCATTGTCAACCAATAGTATCCTGCTCTTAAGATCTTTTTGGACATTGCATGCCCATTTGAATGAGTTCCAAAGGACCCTTCATGCACTTCATGCATTAACATGTCTGCTTCGTGTCTGTCCACACATCTGAGCAAAACCATGTCGAAATTTCTTTTGTATAGCACATCTCCGTTCAGGAAGAAACTGCCAGAAAGTCTCCTTAGAGTTTTCTTATCTTTGTTTGATGCCCCAAGTGGGTACTCTTGAGTTTGAAGGAAGCGTTTGATGTCGTGAAACCACGGTTTATCATCGATGACTGCTTCAGTTGCAAACACATAGGCGGGCCTTTCAAGGCGCGTAATTCTGACTGTAGGCATATCATTCCAATGATTGACTTTGAACATGGAAGATAGAGTGGCCAAGGCGTCTGCCATTCGATTCTGATCTCGAGGTATATGATGCAATTCAACCTTGTTGAAGAAAGTCAACAGACGTCTTGCATAATCTCTGTAAGGAATCAAACCAGGGTGATAAGTTTCCCACTTGTCTCTGATTTGGTTGATCACGAGGGCTGAATCTCCATATATGTCGAGGATCTTGATCCTTAATTCAATGGCTTCTTCGAGACCCATGATACAAGCTTCATATTCTGCGATGTTGTTGGTGCACTCAAACAGTAATCTGGCGGAGAATGGGATATGAGTACCCTTGGGAGTGATGATGATTGCCCCAATTCCATTGCCGAAAGCGTTTACTGCTCCATCAAAAATTAGGCCCCATCTTGATCCAGGCTCAGGACCTTCTTCAGGTAACGGTTCATCACAATCTTTCATCTTCAAGTACAAGACATCTTCGTCAGGAAAGTCAAGCTTGAGAGATTGATATTCATTAATTGGTTGATGCGCCAAGTGATCGGCGAGAATGCTTCCCTTGACCGCTTTTTGAGCACGGGTACTCAATGTCATACTCAGATAACAGCATTTGCCATCGGGCAATCCTTCCTGTTAAGGCAGGCTTTTCAAAGACATACTTGATCGGATCCATTTTGGAGATTAACCAAGTAGTATTGTTGATCATGTATTGGCGGAGACGTTTTGAAGCCCAAGCCAAAGCACAACATGTTTTTTCGAGCATGGAGTAACGAGACTCACAGTCTGTGAATTTCTTACTCAGGTAATAGATGGCATGCTCCTTCTTACCAGTTTCATCTTGTTGTCCAAGCATACAGCCCATGGATTCTTCCAACACGGTAAGGTACATGATTAGTGGTCTTCCTTCAACCGGAGGAATCAATATTGGTGGTTCTAACAGGTACTCTTTGATACTGTCGAACGCTTTCTGGCAATCTTCAGTCCATACAACCCCTTGATCTTTGCGGAGAAGCTTGAAAATTGGCCCACATGTAGCAGTCATTTGAGAGATAAACCTGGAGATATAGTTCAATCGTCCGAGAAATCCTCTTACTTGCTTTTCAGTTTTTGGTGCAGGCATCTCTTGAATAGCTCTGACTTTGTCGGGATCTACTTCAATACCTCTTTGGCTGACAATGAAACCCAAGAGTTTTCCAGATCTAACCCCAAAAGTACATTTGTTAGGATTCAAGCGAAGCTGATATTTCCTTAATCGTTGAAACAACTTCAAAAGATATTCAATATGTTCTTCTTCTGTGCTGGACTTGGCTATCATGTCGTCCACATAAACCTCAATTTCTTTATGCATCATGTCATGAAAGAGAGTAGTCATTGCTCTTTGGTAAGTTGCGCCTGCATTCTTTAATCCAAATGGCATCACTTTGTAGCAAAAGGTACCCCATGGGGTGATGAAAGATGTCTTCTCCATGTCTTCGGGAGCCATCTTGATCTGATTATAACCGGAGAACCCGTCCATGAAGGAATAGACGCTGAATTTAGCGGTGTTATCAACCAGCATGTCGATATGCGGTAATGGAAAGTCATCTTTTGGACTGGCCTTGTTCAAGTTACGGTAGTCAACACACATTCTGACTTTGCCATCTTTCTTCGGAACTGGCACTATGTTGGCCAACCATTGAGGATACTCAGAGGTGACAAGAAAACCTGCGTCGAGTTGCTTTTGAACTTCCACTTTGATCTTGTTAGCCATATCAGGGTGAGTCCTTCGCAATTTCTGCTTAACTGGCGGACATTCCGGCTTTAATGGCAAGTAATGCTGAACAATATTGGTATCCAACCCAGGCATGTCTTGGTAGGACCAGGCAAACACGTCAACATATTCTTTGAGAAGGTCTGTCAACTTACTCTTGACATCAGCATCAAGGAGCGATCCAATAGTCACTTCTTTTTTGTCTTCTTCAAAACCCAAGTTGATCTTTTCTAAAGGCTCTTTGTGAGGCAGAATGGCTCTTTCCTCGTGCTTAAGTAATCGAGAGATCTCGTCCGGGATCTCCTCTTCTTCCTCTTCTTCGGCTTCGAACACAGGAAACTCAAAGTTGGGAGAGGGCATAGGGTTATTGCATTCAATGGGTTTATCAATAGTAAATCTGCACATATGATTTATATTTATTTCAGAAAATTTATGAATGCAAGAGTGTATGCAGATTTTTTTGAAAAGTTTTTTCTCATTTTGGTTTTTTTTAGGATTACCATTTCCAGAAAAAAGCAAAAATAAAACATATAATGTAGGGAATTCAAAATGACACTTTATTTATGATTCATTTTGAAACAAAGCCCTAAACACAAACTCATTTGTCTTGGGCAGGACAAAGAGGGAAACTTTTAAAACAAAGCCCTATACACAAAGTTATTTGGGCGGAACATTTAAAAGCAAAGCCCTATAAAACATCTCTCTGCTTTGGGCAAGGCAGGAGGTCAAAATAACAGCGAGGTGATTACTTTGAGCGGCGAACAACATTCGGAACGTCGACAGCCTTCCAGTAGCAACGAACTCCTCTGTGTATTATGTATTCAGGAAAATTCTCCCCAGAATTATCTTCAGTATTGACATCGTCTGCTGGTCGAGCAGGATTTGAAGGTCCTGGTTCGTCACCCTTGTTCTTTGTAGAGTTGAAACGGTCTTCTTCTACTTCTTGAAGAGCATAAGATGAGTCACAATCTTCAGAATTTTCAGGATGTATTTCCCAGTCTTCAGGATGAAGAGACTCATTGTCAGCGACACTTTCTAAGTCAACTACGGGATCATCTTCCCCTTCATCTTCAAAAATGGCATTTATGTGATAATAACCATCTTCAGGATTATCAATCTTGGCAGATGCGTTGAAGCCGAAATCTTCAGTAATTTCAGGTTGCTGAGAAAATTGACAGGGCTGATAAACCTCTTCTGGTTGACTATTATATTCAAAGGAATCTCCCCATCCAGTTGGTTGGATATCCTCAATCGCAATCTTGTAACTTTCAGGCGCAGTATATTTCACCATGTAATCGAATTTTCCACTTGGTTGTCCCAAGGTGTCCCAGATCTCTGTAGGAACAGGCTCAGTTTCTTTGGCACTAGATTTCTCTGAAGGAGGATATGGTTCTTCCTGAGATATGTATCCCGAGTCATTGAGATAACATTTCCATTCTTCTTCAGGATCAGGTAGACCTTCTTCGATGCATTCTTCGATAAGGACATTAACCTCTTGAGGAATTGGGTTAAGGAACCCTCCACTAATGAACGTTTCTTTGATCGGACGAAGGGTTTCATCCTTCTTGGTGCAGTTTGAGAATGTTGGTGAACATCCGAGACCTGCTCTAGTTTCATTCTTGGTCGGAATCACAACTTGCCCCCAGCCAGTGGTAGTTCCATCTTTCACTACTTTTACCGCCTCTTTGTAAGAAGAGATCGATGCTTTCTTCTTGGAAGATTCGTCTTCTAAAGAGAGACCTTGGAACTGAGTTCCTTCCACATCATCAGC